>NC_068937.1:106346407-106471055 GCF_016801865.2 Culex pipiens pallens | reverse complement strand
CAAGGGCAGGCAGCAGTGTGACTGGCAGCACTGCTTCAACTACTTTTGTCATCATCTTTTAGGGCAGTTTTGCTGCAGAGAAACATGTGCAAGGACTCTTTTTTTTTCTTTTTTTTTTAATTCCAATGTTGTCGTAGTCCCAGGTATACAGTATGCCAGATGATGAAATAGCTTAGAGAAGTGCTAATGTGCTTTTGTTTGGGGAGGAAGGGTTTGCAAAACAAAAATTTATCATTACAGATATGCCACTGTTTTCAAATTTGTTGATTTGTTGATTTGTTGATTTGTTGATTTGTTGATTTGTTGATTTGTTGATTTGTTGATTTGTTGATTTGTTGATTTGTTGATTTGTTGATTTGTTGATTTGTTGATTTGTTGATTTGTTGATTTGTTGATTTGTTGATTCGTTGATTTGTTGATTTGTTGATTTGTTGATTTGTTGATTTGTTGATTTGTTGATTTGTTGATTTGTTGATTTGTTGATTTGTTGATTTGTTGATTTGTTGATTTGTTGATTTGTTGATTTGTTGATTTGTTGATTCGTTGATTTGTTGATTTGTTGATTTGTTGATTTGTTGATTTGTTGATTTGTTGATTTGTTGATTTGTTGATTTGTTGATTTGTTGATTTGTTGATTTGTTGATTTGTTGATTTGTTGATTTGTTGATTTGTTGATTTGTTGATTTGTTGATTTGTTGATTTGTTGATTTGTTGATTTGTTGATTTGTTGAATTGTTGATTTGTTGATTTGTTGATTTGTTGATTTGTTAATTTGTTAATTTGTTGATTTGTTGATTTGTTGATTTGTCTATTTGTTGATTTGTTGATTTGTTGATTTGTTGATTTGTTGATTTGTTGATTTGTTGATTTGTTGATTTGTTGATTTGTTGATTTGTTGATTTGTTGATTTGTTGATTTGTTGATTTGTTGATTTGTTGATTTGTTGATTTGTTGATTTGTTGATTTGTTGATTTGTTGATTTGTTGATTTGTTGATTTGTTGATTTGTTGATTTGTTGATTTGTTGATTTGTCTATTTGTTGATTTGTTGATTTGATGATTTGTTGATTTGTTGATTTGTTGATTTGTTGATTTGTTGATTTGTTGATTTGTTGATTTGTTGATTTGTTGATTTGTTGATTTGTTGATTTGTTGATTTGTTGATTTGTTGATTTGTTGATTTGTTGATTCGTTGATTTGTTGATTTGTTGATTTGTTGATTTGTTGATTTGTTGATTTGTTGATTTGTTGATTTCTTGATTTGTTGATTTGTTGATTTGTTGATTTGTTGATTTGTTGATTTGTTGATTTGTTGATTTGTTGATTTGTTGATTTGTTGATTTGTTGATTTGTTGATTTGTTGATTTGTTGATTTGTTGATTTGTTGATTTGTTGATTTGTTAATTTGTTAATTTGTTGATTTGTTGATTTGTCTATTTCTTGATTTGTTGATTTGTTGATTTGTTGATTTGTTGATTTGTTGAATTGTTGATTTGTTGATTTGTTGATTTGTTGATTCGTTGATTTGTTGATTTGTTGATTTGTTGATTTGTTGATTTGTCTATTTGTTGATTTGTTGATTTGTTGATTTGTTGATTTGTTGATTTGTTGATTTGTTGATTTGTTGATTTGTTGATTTGTTGATTTGTTGATTTGTTGATTTGTTGATTTATTGATGTTTCTCTTGTTGAACATAAGATTTGAATTTGTAATCCCTGTTATAAGCTTTTGAACAGAACCGGTACAGTCCATAAAGTGTTCTACTTCTGTCATGTTGTTTCTAAGAAGTTGTTACTGCTGACTGCCATGACAGTGGCTCGCTGCTCCCTTAGTCATCATTATCATCATCAAACGGACAGACATTTATGACGGAGCGAGGCGCGCGTGAAAAATATGCCCATTACGTTTCTTTGACTGGCTACAGTGAACCTACAAAAATTGACCTGAAGAAATTTAAAAAAATAAAATCTAAATATTTTGTAAACCCACCTAACAAAATCATGCTTCTTAAGCGCAACAATGTGTTTAAAAAATTTCACAGAATCATAGTCAAGGGGATACGTTTCCCGAAAGAACCTTTGCGGCAACCGCAACGGAGAGCATAAACATAGAGTCCCATAGATCTTGCCCTGCCGGGGTTCCTCAGCGGGACCAAGGATGGCACCTCAGCACCAGGCACCAGGCAGTTGTACGAACTATGTTGTCATTTTTCGCAATAATTTATGGACATGTTGTGAATTTTTAATGATTATTTATGAAAAATTGCCCCAAGTGCTCGCCGCACCAGGTTGGACTAGAACAGAGACGAGAACGAAGTCATTCGGAATAGTTAGTCAGCCAGCAGGAGGGGGTTTGGCCCAGGAAATGGCAACCAGAGCAGCAAATGGAGTCCCGCTTGCCGCGCTGCAGTTGATTGAAGTGACGTACTACGCCGGGGATGCACTGAGAGCGCGCTGGTTAGAAGGAATGTTGATTTGTGTTCTTGGGCCGCAGCCGCATCTATTACTTGCATTTGTACAAAAAGTTGTCGTTAAAATGTATACGTTCGGAAAGTGCGTTTAATGAAGCAGATAGAGTTATAAGTCATCTTTTTGAACCAGAATTTTCAGAAAGGTACACATTCGTCACATGAGTTGACAAACAGTAAGGAATGTATAGACTTAAGGGTTGAATGTGAATAACTTTTAACAATACTGTAAGTATGTTACGTTTTCATTTTCATAAGAACTGAAATTAAAATTGACATCGAAATTACCCCCAATCAATCAACATTCCCCAGAGTTAATTTTATGCCCCGTTAACTCTACGTCACAATGTTGATTACAACCGTCGGTCCTCCCGTTGTGGTCGTGGTCGATTAAGTAAATGTAATATTAACAATTATCGACGGCACACAATTGTCGTGCGTGTGTGCTCCTCGCGGTACATTCTCGCTATTTGTCGTCACATTTTTTAACCCGCACCGGAATACTTTTGTGCCGATAATTAAAGGCCACAGGAGCAGGAGGAGGACGACCACTCGGCCGAATGCCATCCTGTCGATAATAATTACCGCTCATTAAGGCGCAGAACTCTTTACTCGCTGGACGGACTTGGTAGCACTTGGAGCTCAAGCTGTGATTATTAACACGCTTTACGCCCCTACTTTTCCCCCGTTTTTTGCCATGTTCGAAGGGGGGGTGTTTCCTTGATTGGGTTGGGTTCTTTGCAGAAGTGCAAATGAAATAATCTGTTTATTTCTTTAAAAATTTACTGCATTTTATTCTAAACCAAAGCGATTGGTACGGTATGTCCACGCATCCATCCTCCCCTGTAGATTCTGTGAAATGTGATCTGTTCATTCATAGAAGAGCAATTCTCTACGAAATCGGTATTTTTTCTTCAATTTTAATTTTTGTATTTTTAATCCGACTGAAACTTTGATGGTGCCTTCGGTATCCCCAAAAAAGCCATTTTGCATCATTAGTTTGTCCATATAATTTTCCATACAAATTTGGCAGCTGTCCATACAAAAATGATGTATGAAAATTCAAAAATAAGTATCTTTTGAAGGAATTTTTTGATCGATTTGGTGTCTTCGGCAAAGTTGTAGGTATGGATACGGCCTACACTGAAAAATATGATACACGGTAAAAAAAAATTGGTGATTTTTTTATTTAACTTTTTATCACTAAAACTTGATTTGCAAAAAAAACACTATTTTTAATTTTTTTTATTTTTTGAAAACATTTAGAGGACTAAAAATGCCAACTTTTCAGAAATTTCCAGGTTGTGCAAAAAATCATTGACCGAGTTATGATTTTTTTTTAATCAATACTGATTTAAAAAAAAATCGAAATTGTGGTCGCAAAAATTTTTGAATTTCATTTTTCGATGTAAAATCAAATTTGCAATCAAAAAGTACTATACTGAAATTTTGATAAAGTGCACCGTTTTCAAGTTAAATCCATATTTAGGTGACTTTTTTGAAAATAGTCGAAGTTTTTCATTTCTTAAAATTAGTGCACATGTTTTCGAAAACAATATTTTAAAAAAAATTCAAATCAAGACTAACATTTCAAAAGGGCCAAACATTCAATATTACGTCCCTTTAAAATGTTAGTCTTGATTTGAAAATTTTAAAAATACTGTTTTCGCAAAGATCGGAAAATTTTACAAATATTTCATATTTTGACATTGAAAATCGGACCATCAGTTGCTGAGATATCGTCATCGAAAAATGGTGCGCTGTTTGGGTGAGACTTAGAAAACATCAATTTTCCTGTTTTTAAACCTTTGCATTGCAATATCTCAGCAACAAAAGCTCGTATCAACAAAATCCGAAGAAGCAAAATATAGAGAGTTTTCTCAGCTTTTCAAAAATATTTTTTTCAAAAGTGGGCAAACATGTGCACTAATTTAAAAAAAAATGAACAACTTCGACTATTTTCAAAAAAGTCACCTAAATATGGATTTAACTTGAAAACGGTGCACTTTATCAAAATTTCGCTGAAGTACTTTTTGATTGCATATTTGATTTTACATCAAAAAATGAAATTTAAAAATTTTTGCGACCAAAATTTCAATTTTTTGAAAAAAAATCAGTATTGATTAAAAAATTCATAACTCGGTCAATGATTTTTTGCACAACCTGGAAATTTCTGAAAAGTTGGCATTTGATGTCCTCTAAAACATATAAAAAAATAAACAAAATTAAAAATAGTGTTTTTTTGCAAATCAAGTTTTAGTGATAAAAAGTTAAATAAAAAAATCACCAAATTTTTTTTACCGTGTATCATTTTTTTCCAGTGTAGTCCGTATCCATACCTACAACTTTGCCGAAGACACCAAATCGATCAAAAAATTCCTTCAAAAGATACAGATTTTTGAATTTTTAAACATCATTTTTGTATGGCCAGCTGCCAAATTTGTATGGAAAATTATATGGACAAACTAATGATGCAAAATGGCTTTTTTGGGCAAACCGAAGGCACCAAAAAAGTTTCAGTCGGATTAAAAAATACAAAAAAAAATCGAATGACCGAAATCCTAGAGAACTGCTCAGAATCCTCCACAACGCAAAAGAGCTGACCGCATTATTTTTTGTAATACATTATCAGGTGTTCTCAGATGTACTGCAATTGTAAATAATGTCAAGAAAAGTACTTGGGGCGTAATCTTATCAAAATAATTTCCAGCAAGCTTTTTGTATTTTTGTATTTTTCAAATCAAAAAATCTAATTAATCGCTCTACAGCATTGCCTTGGCGTTCTCGATTGTAAGATTCCTACTCGAAACTGGGTGTTCGAAGGCTTGATTGTTGAGGCAATTGCAAACCTCTTTTTACACCTTAGCTTCCATCCATCCCGGGATTCGAACTGGCGACCTTTGGATTGTTAGTCCAACTGCCTACCAGCGACTCCACCGAGACAGGACCCAGAAAGACGACTCCTACACCTGGACTGAGCTATCGACCTAACCTCTAGGTTAGACCGGGGCCAACATTTACTTCCCGTCCGACGGCAGGCGTGATCAGACAAATCTCGTCTCGAAAAATGCCACCGGGACCGTCTGGGATCGAACCCAGGACCGAGTATTTTTGTATTTTTGTATTTTTGTATTTTTGTATTTTTGTATTTTCATATTTTTGTATTTTTTTATTTTTGTATTTTTATATTTTTGTATTTTTGTATTTTTGTATTTTTGTATTTTTGTATTTTTGTATTTTTGTATTTTTGTATTTTTGTATTTTTGTATTTTTGTATTTTTGTATTTTTGTATTTTTGTATTTTTGTATTTTTGTATTTTTGTATTTTTGTATTTTTGTATTTTTGTATTTTTGTATTTTTGTATTTTTGTATTTTTGTATTTTTGTATTTTTGTATTTTTGTATTTTTGTATTTTTGTATTTTTGTATTTTTGTATTTTTGTTTTTTTGTATTTTTGTATTTTTGTATTTTTGTATTTTTTGTATTTTTGTATTTTTGTATTTTTGTATTTTTGTATTTTTGTATTTTTGTATTTTTGTATTTTTGTATTTTTGTATTTTTGTATTTTTGTATTTTTGTATTTTTGTATTTTTGTATTTTTGTATTTTTGTATTTTTGTATTTTTGTATTTTTGTATTTTTGTATTTTTGTATTTTTGTATTTTTGTATTTTTGTATTTTTGTATTTTTGTATTTTTGTATTTTTGTATTTTTGTATTTTTGTATTTTTGTATTTTTGTATTTTTGTATTTTTGTATTTTTGTATTTTTGTATTTTTGTATTTTTGTATTTTTGTATTTTTGTATTTTTGTATTTTTGTATTTTTGTATTTTTGTTTTTTTGTATTTGAGCAATTCTCTGAGATTTCGGTCATTCGATTTTTTTTGTATTTTTTAATCCGGCTGAAACTTTTTTGGTGCCTTCGGTAAGCCCAAAGAAGCCATTTTGCATCATTAGTTTGTCCATATAATTTTCCATACAAATTTGACAGCTGTCCATACAAAAATGATATGTGAAAATTCAAAAATCTGTATCTTTTGAAGGAATTTTTTGATCGATTTGGTGTCTTCGGCAAAGTTGTAGGTATGGATATGGACTACACTGAAAAAAATGATACACGGTAAAAAAAAATTTGGTGATTTTTTATTTAACTTTTTGTCACTAAAACTTGATTTGCAAAAAAACACTATTTTTAATTTTTTTTATTTTTTGATATGTTTTAGAGGACATAAAATGCCAACTTTTCAGAAATTTCCAGAATGGGCAAAAAATCTTTGACCGAGTTATGAATTTTTAAATCAATACAGATTTTTTCAAAAAATCGAAATATTGGTCGCAAAAATTTTTCAACTTCATTTTTCGATGTAAAATCGAATTTGCAATGAAAAAGTACTTTAGTGATTTTTTGATAAAGTGCACCGTTTTCAAGTTATAACAATTTTTAGGTAACTTTTTTGAAAATAGTCGCAGTTTTTCATTTTTTTAAAATAGTGCCCATGTTTGCCCACCTTTGAAAAAAATATTTTTGAAAAGCTGAGAAAATTCTCTATATTTTGCTCTATTGAACTTTGTTGATACGACCCATAGTTGCTGAGATATTGCCATGCAAAGGTTAAAAAACAGGAAAATTTATGTTTTTTAAGTCTCACCCAAACAACCCACCACATTCTAATGTCGATATCTCAGCAACTATAGGTCCGATCTACAATGTTAAAACATGAAACATTCGTGAAATTTTCCGATCTTTTCGAAAAAAATATTTTCAAAAATTTAAAATCAAGACTAACATTTCAAATGAGCGTAATATTGAATGTTTGGCCCGTTTGATATGTTAGCCTTGATTTTAAATTTTTGAAAATATTTTTTTCGAAAAGATCGGAAAATTTCACGAATGTTTCATGTTTTAACATTGTAAATCGGACCTATAGTTGCTGAGATATCGACATTAGAAAATGGTGGGTTGTTTGGGTGAGACTTAGAAAACATCAATTTTCCTGTTTTTTAACCTTTGCATGGCAATATCTCAGCAACTATGGGTCGTATCAACAAAGTTCAATAGAGCAAAATATAGAGAATTTTCTCAGCTTTTCAAAAATATTTTTTTCAAAGGTGGGCAAACATGGGCACTATTTTAAAAAAATGAAAAACTGCGACTATTTTCAAAAAAGTTACCTAAAAATTGTTATAACTTGAAAACGGTGCACTTTATCAAAAAATCACTGAAGTACTTTTTCATTGCAAATTCGATTTTACATCGAAAAATGAAGTTGAAAAATTTTTGCGACCAATATTTCGATTTTTTGAAAAAATCTGTATTGATTTAAAAATTCATAACTCGGTCAAAGATTTTTTGCCCATTCTGGAAATTTCTGAAAAGTTGGCATTTTATGTCCTCTAAAACATATCAAAAAATAAAAAAAATTAAAAATAGTGTTTTTTTGCAAATCAAGTTTTAGTGACAAAAAGTTAAATAAAAAATCACCAAATTTTTTTTTACCGTGTATTTTTTTTTTTCAGTGTAGTCCATATCCATACCTACAACTTTGCCGAAGACACCAAATCGATCAAAAAATTCCTTCAAAAGATACAGATTTTTGAATTTTCACATATCATTTTTGTATGGACAGCTGCCAAATTTGTATGGAAAATTATATGGACAAACTAATGATGCAAAATGGCTTCTTTGGGCATACCGAAGGCACCAAAAAAGTTTCAGCCGGATTAAAAAATACAAAAATTAAAATTAAAGAAAAAAGACCGATTCCGTAGAGAACTGCTCATTTTTGTATTTTTGTATTTTTGTATTTTTGTATTTTTGTATTTTTGTATTTTTGTATTTTTGTATTTTTGTATTTTTGTATTTTTGTATTTTTGTATTTTTGTATTTTTGTATTTTTGGTTTTTTGTATTTTTGTATTTTTGTATTTTTGTATTTTTGTATTTTTGTTTTTTTTTGTATTTTTGTATTTTTGTATTTTTGTATTTTTGTATTTTTGTATTTTTGTATTTTTGTATTTTTGTATTTTTGTATTTTTGTATTTTTGTATTTTTGTATTTTTGTATTTTTGTATTTTTGTATTTTTGTATTTTTGTATTTTTGTATTTTTGTATTTTTGTATTTTTGTATTTTTGTATTTTTGTATTTTTGTATTTTTGTATTTTTGTATTTTTGTATTTTTGTATTTTTGTATTTTTGTATTTTTGTATTTTTGTATTTTTGTATTTTTGTATTTTTGTATTTTTGTATTTTTGTATTTTTGTATTTTTGTATTTTTGTATTTTTGTATTTTTGTATTTTTGTATTTTTGTATTTATAGTGACATACCGATTTGCAAGAGATTATCCCCCACAGTAAGTATGCAAAACGACGTCCTCCAACGGAACAAAACGGAAGCCAACCTCTGCCAGCTAGGACAAAGGCCCTGGCCAGTGTTTGTGTCGTAATTATAAGCGGTAATTGCCAATATTAAGTAAAATCAAATCGCTTTAATCGGCAATTATTATCTGCTCTGTTTGTATCTTGGCAGCCTCCACCCCTTTGAATCTTGCGAAAATTGCGCTTCCAACGGCTTGGCGTAAACAAATTACCTCGCGCGATCCAATCTGGCCCCGGCTACTGGTTTAGTGAGCTTGTACCAACATCCACCGCCCCGCCATGCAACGCGAAAGGACCAAACGTGGCGTGTATCACCAATCAAGGTGTCAGCTCTATATTGGCACTAACCTGGGCTACCGACTGCAATGCCGACAAACGGCCGCCCGTCGTGTGGTGAGAAAATGGTTGTCATTGGTGATTAAAATATCACGTCAATTTGGGCTGTAAATCTTGCACGTTTTACTGCACTTGCACGAAACCATTCCGGTTCAGTGAGTTTCGGTTCGGAAGAATGAAGTGCTTGCAGTTTAATGTCGCAGACAATTAAGGTGCTAATAACTGGTATTTTTTTTTTATAGAATGCCTACCTTTACACCTTGTGCTCGGAGGGCTCAGTGAGTCGTAAACTGTGCAGTTGGAAATTACCTGTGAAGAAATTGAGATAGAGAAAAGGTAATTACACACATTTTTTTAAAGTTTCCAAAGTTTGAAAAAATAAGTTGTTCAAAATATAACAGTCAAAAAAGGACTGAATCTTTTAAAAAGTATAAATGCATACAATTTATGCGAAACTGGTAATGATTTCATCACCCAATCAATACTTATCAATCCGGGTTCGAAACTCAAACAACATAATTACTCTCTTGACAAGATAAATAGTGCCCAATCATGCGTGGCACATAAATTATTCCCGTTTTCAACTCGTGCCCAATTTCCGGATTATTGCCGCGGGCTTCAACCTTCAAGAAAACCCAAACCAGCCATGTTTGTCAAACAAAAGGATTCCGGAATCGAATACTTCGATTTGTAACGCGTTCTAGGATCGCAGATATATTTGCCAAAGGGATGATCCATTGTGGTTGGCCAGTAGGGGAGAGTGGTAAATTTTAAGAAATTTTTTACATTTTTAAAAGAAATTCCTTTTTTTAACCATTGTTTAAAAAATTCGAGAAAAAATGTTTTTTGTATACTATATTCCCCTAAAGCCTCATGCTAAGATTTTCCAGGGAATATCAACCACCCATGGCTTTGTGTTCAATAATGCAGCTGGAAGATGAGCCATCCGGTAAAATCTTTGAAGGTTCTCGCCGGAAATTGGAGCAGGTGGTTGGAGAGACTTTCATTGAAATATTTGCGATAAGTTCCCAGCACTATTTCCGCCACTTGAACAGTTTTGAATAATTTAATCTATCCAATCGTGCGTTAATTTTCGCTATAATTCAGCGAAAATTTTCCATTCTCATCGACAATGGAGTGCCAAGTCCGTGGTACAACCCTCGATTTACCATTTTACCAAACTTTCCCCGGAACGCGCCAATTCCAGCGAAGATGAGCTCCGCGCGTTCTTATCCACCGAAGGTTTTTCGAGGAAAAGTGAAAATTTTCCAACTTGTTTTTCGGCTGAAGTGCGGCGAGCACGCGTGGTACTGATGGAAATGTCATGAAAATGTTGTTTTTTTTTATCCGGGGATATGCTGATCTGGGAGCTTTGGTTGGCCCTGCAGAGGAAATTTTCCACGAACAGGGAAATTACGCTAATTGATTTCTGGGGTCTGCGAGTGGAAACAAATTGTGGGAAATAAAACAGTGCAATGTTTTTTTTTTTTTTCGAAGGCTGCGGGGGAATTTTCTGAGAAAGAGACGAACAAATGAGCTGCCACTGTCGGTGTTTTTTTTTATACAATTAAAACAAATATTACCTTTAAAGAATTTTTGAACGAAAAATGTTCCGTACAAAATAAAATTTTCTGTCAAATAATTTCCAAATTAATTACTGAGTACATATGACTGTATTTGTCCTTCAGATGCAAATAAATTCATTATTCTAATGCATTGCATAAAAAAAGTTCATAGGAAGAGTCCACTCGAAAACAATGCTAATTAAACATTTCTAGCAAATCTGTTCAAAACAGAAAGAGTAAAACTAATTTGAAGTGAATTTAATTCACTTCCCAACCACTTCATGTCTATCCTCAGCTATACAGAAATAAGAAAAAAAGTAGTTGTCAAACAAAGGAAGGAAGGAAATCTGTTTTCCCAGGAAAAGCACTCCAACAACACAAAAAGAACACTTTCCTCCGAGGCTCCAGAATGTCATCACCATCCCTTACCTCAGCGTGCTCGTCGTGTTGGATTGTCACAACGTGCACACGTGCACGGGTGGAAATCATAATCACGTTATATGATCATGACCGTGAATGTTATAATTGCTCTCCGAGAGCCGGGCAGAACATGCAACGTGCTGGCCCCGGGGGCCACCATCAGGGACCTTACTATGCCGGGCCCTGGCGCTCCTCTTGGGAGGGGATTTTCTCTGAAACACGGGACATGTCAGCAACGTCATGATGATGGCTTTTGTCGCCGGTGCAACACAAGACAAGCGACCCTGGGGCGAGTCAAACTTAATGGAGATTTAATTTTCTACAAATGTTGCCGACAATGGGGATTTGCGAGTTGGAAATTGTTTGAAGTTGTCGTTTTTGATAGACAGACAATTTTTAAAAATACTTTTGTAAACGGATTAAACAGTCATTTTACAGGAATTAGGGAAAACATCAAAACTTGAGTCAAAATATACGTTCAAAGGGTATTTTTTTATGCATTACTTATTCCTTATTAGGATCAACATTTTTGATCGATTTGGAGCTTCTGAAAAATTTTATGAAATTGTAGCTTAATCATACGAACTATTATTGAATATCCAAAAATTTTATATTTTGAATAGGCCTAAACATCTTTGAGCATGGTAAAACAAATTTTCAATTAAATTTTTAAAATAATGTAAAAATGCAAAACAATATTTGCAATTGAAAGTGATTTTACAATTTGTTTAAAAAAGTTCATCATTTTTAGGTTAGGCCGATCCAATTATTTTTCAATGTTTTTGTCCCTCGACTCTGGTCGGGGTCGAGTGGAGGGGGGGGGGGGGCTGCCCCGTGATTTTTCGGGCTAATTTTGAAGGGGGGGGGGAGACAAAAACTTTAAATAAAATTTGTACCAGCCTTATAGGCATTTTAAGGTATTTTTTTTTCGAGAGATGTTTAAAAAATTAAAATTTTCCATGAAGGAGAAGTTATTAGCCAATAGAAAGAAAGCAAACCAAAAATGAAGAGCTGCGATTTTCACAATTTCTTATGATTTTCTTATTTTGACTTCCAAAAGCTTAAACTTTGTGAAAAATTAGTTTTCCCAACGTCAGGGATTATTATACCTCGTTTTTCAACTCGGGATGTCTCGGTTGGATTTTTAATTTTAAAATAAAACTTTAAATAAAATTAGTACCAGCCTAATTTAGAAAATGTGAAAATGAAATACACAGCCTAAGCTGACCAAAAATAAAACGTTTTTTAAAACATTAACAAAGTTACACTTTCAACCTTATGATTTTCTTAAATTTAAAGAGTTCTTCTTTCCATTGCATTTTAAAGATAAATAGGTTGAAAAATAGATTTTTATATTAAGATACTTTAGGTTAACCCAATTGGGTTGTGGAGGAATGAGGACCTTTTTAAAGAAATAACCTTTTCATGAGCTTTTTGTGGCAAAATAGTACTTGGTTTTTGTCAAACTTTCAATATTTCGTATGTTTCATCGCAAATGTGTATACTGCCCAAGGGGTACACAAACTTTTGTCACATACTGTAAATCTGTAAATGTTCAGAGTTTTGAATGATGATTCCAAGATATAACAAGTTAAAGATTAAAGATTCAACATTTGAGTGCCACATGGGGTGATAAGACAAATGGAAATCTTTGGAAATGCCCCCTGGCTTAATTTCAGGTCAAAATAAGTATCTGAACTAATTTTGAGCCAAATCGGTTAAGGTTAAAGGGTCGCTGTAGAGCGTTGAACTTTGTATTTAAAAAAATGCAAAAATATATGGGGAAAAACTGAATTTTGCTGGCAGGTGGAGCTGGTCTCGTCCAAATTTGTCCAACTTTGAGATTCTTGTGAGAAATTCAATTCCCTAAAACTTTGTCGAAGGGAGCATATCCCAGTTGATCCTGATTTTTATTGATTTTTTTAAGTATAGGGAATGATACACAGCAAAAAAAAAAAATTTTTATGTCAGAAAATATGTGTAATTTTACCTATGGAAATGTGTGATTTTACCACTTTTCTGATGTCATGCCACTTTTCAATCTAAATTTAGGTAAAAATATACTATAAAAATTATTATAATAGATGCTCAACTTTCATAATAACAGGATAACACGTTATTCTCAAGTTACACAGAAAAAAATAGTTTTAATGAGCAATTCTCTCAGGTTTCGGTCATTCGATTTTTTTGTATTTTTTAATCTGGCTGAAACTTTGTTGGTGCCTTCGGTATGCCAAAAGAAGCCAGTTTGCATCATAAGTTTGTCCATATAATTTTTCATACAAATTTGGCAGCTGTCCATACAAAAATGATGTATGAAAATTCAAAAACCTGTATCTTTAAAAGGAATTTTTGATCGATTTGGTGTCTTCGGCAAAGTTGTAGGTATGGCTAAGGACTACACTGAAAAAAAATGATACACGGAAAAAAAATTGGTTATTTTTAATTGAACTTTTTGTCACTTAAACTTGATTTGCACAAAAACACAATTTTTTATATGTTTTAGAGGACATAAAATGCAAACTTTTCAGAAATTTCCAGGTTGTGCAAAAAATCTCTGACCGAGCTATGAATTTTTGAATCAATATTGATTCTTTCAAAAAATCGTTATATTGATCGCAAAAAAAAATTTCAACTTCATTTTACGATGTAAAATCAAATTTGCAATCAAAAAGTACTCAAGTGAAATTTTGATAAAGTGCACCGTTTTCAAGTTAAAGCCATTTTTAGGTAACTTTTTTGAAAATGGTAGCAGTTTTTCATTTTTTTTTAAATTAGTGCACATGTTTGCCCAGTTTTGAAAATGAATATTTTTGAAAAGCTGAGAAAATTATCTTTATTCAACTTTTTTGAACTTTGTTGATACGACCCATCGTTGCAGAGACATTGTCATGCAATGCATTATCTATAAATTATCTATAAAATTATCTACATTTTGCTTTTTTGAACTTTGTTAATACGACCCTTAGTTGCTGAGATATTGCCATGCAATGGTTTAAAAACGGGAAAATTGATGTTTTCTAAGTTTCACCCAAATAACCCACCATTTTCTAACATCGATATCTCAGCAACTAATAGTCCGATTTACAATGTTAAAATAATTAAAATTAAAAATTTTTTTTTGCTTTTTTCCGATTAAAATTCATGCTGAATCGACATATTTACGAAGATGGAAATGACGTCCTGGCTTAAAGTAAAACCTATACCTTTCTTTAGTAAGAAAGGCAAAAAGTAAATCGTTCTAAAAATTGATCGGGATTGCCGATCGATGTCGAATTTGTTTCAGATGCTCACTCATGGTCTGTACTATGAATGTAGCAAGAAATTTCGAATAAAATCAGAAATGAAAAATGTTGGCGAAGGTCACCAGGTGGGCTTTTACCTTTTTCAGGGTTTTTTTTTTCTTATGGTAGGTCAATCAAACGGCTCTAACTCCAGAACCATATTATGAATCTGGATGAAAATTTGGGGGGTTGTAGGGCTCGAAAAATGCAATTTTTGAGATAAATAAAAGTTATGAAAATGAAAAATTTTGACCATATTTTCATTTGAAAACTGTGTATTTTGTTGAAAAGTCTGGCCGCATCCGAAAACAGATGGATATTTCGAAATTTGCGCGGCAACTCGCCCAGGTTCAGCACACTACCTTTCATCTGCATTTAGAAGAATCGAAATCGGATATATGGGAGCTGAGAACGGCGCGACACAAAATTTTGCAAAATTTTACCACATACGAACATCACTCGACCTCCACGGAATTTATTTTCTCAAAATTCGAGGGTTGGAGATAGACGAGTTCTGTCAAGGTGAATCGATAGAGCGTCGAAAATCGATGCAGTGTGATTTTTTGACGATTTTTTCGATTAAAATTCATGCTGAATCGACATATTTACGAAGTTGGAAATGACGTCCTGGCTTAAAGTAAAACCTTTACCTTTCTTTAGTAAGAAAGGCAAAAATTAAAAAATAGTGTTTTTTTTTGCAAATTAGGTTTTTGTGACAAAAAGTTAAATTAAAATCACCAATTTTTTTTACCGTTTATCAGTTTTTGTCAGTGTAGTCCATATCCAAACCAACAACTTTGCCGAAGACACCAAATCGATCAAAAAATTCCTTCAAAAGATACAGATTTTGGTTGGTTGAATATTACTTTTTTTTTGAGTTACTTTACTTAACATTTTTTTGAAAATGTGAACCTGATGATAATTAATCAATGAATATTCACCTATTCCTGATGTAATATTACACTTTTTTTCACACAAAATCCGTCACCATTTCCTGATAAATATTACCATCATTTTTTCTGTTTAGCTTTAATTCGAGTTGTAGTGTTTGTTGGGAAGATGCATGGTCCAATGAGCCACTCTAGGCAAGTGGTAGACAGTTTTGTATTGTTGTTCTTATTATTCGTGTGTTCTATTTTTTTCCAATTGCTCCTCATTCATAATCTCTACTCATATCTTTTTGGATGAATTCTTTAAGACCCCCAGGCTAAAATTTGTTTTCGTTCTGAAAACATGACCGAGCCACGTAGCCCAGTGGTAACGCTTCCGCCTCGTAAGCGGTAGATCGGGGTTCAAATCCCTGCTCGGACCAACACAACTGGTGATCGTTTCTCTTCTGGATTCGATTGCTTAGTAAAGGGAAGGTAGTGTATCGTCACAAACTGGACCTTATCAAGACACCTTAGGAAGACAACCTATGAAATGATAACATTAACCTTAACATGTTAACATTAAGTTGATTAATAAACTGTCACTGAATCCGCTTTGTAAATGCCGGCCCCGATACTCTTCAAGGGTGTGCCCCTCAGGAACAGGGAAAGATTTACTTACTTACTGAAAACATTCAACTTATCCGATTCATGGGTTCAACTATGTTAGTACATGTCTCACAATTGTCGTGTGGATAGCATTTTGCTTCCCAATGCAATGGACGGAGATCGAACCCCGTCGAGAGCCTATTTTATTTCAATCATTCTGGAACTTTTTCGTTGGGGTCCGTTTTCGAGTCAAAACCAGGATTATTCGCTTACAAAGCGAACATTGTAATCATTTGGGCACGACTGCCACCTCAAATCCTTCTAAGTTGAAACTTATCTAGATTGTTCTCTTTATTAACAGTCAATCCCGTTTCTGTTCTGACTAACTGAATTTACCCTTATTCTCTTTACCATTAGTCAAACATGGGCAAACCTTCCGAGTAAACAAAGTCCCTATCCCCCCAGATCAAAAACAGAGGTGGTGCCTACCTCCAACCTCCATTACTCACAGTCACTGCCAAATGCCAACCTTCCGATTCACCAGAACAGTGGCAAACACAAACAATAGACTTAATAAGTGTTCACAGCACGGTGAGCAAACAGAAAATCGTCCGTCCGTCCTCAAGACCTGCGACGACCTGGATCCTCCGCTAGAACAAACAACTTCTAATTTGCATGTTTGCCTCTTTTTTTTTTTCGACGTCCGCCCAGGGTGGTGTGACTAAAATGTGCCGAAATTTCTCCTTAACTTCTCGTTGGCAGGAAGCTTTACGCTCACTTTGTGGCTGACTGGGCAGAATAAATGACCCAAGGTGAGGGAGGGGGTGGTGAGGGCGAAAAGGTAGGCAAATCTTTTGTTTATTTTATGTGAAAGGACGGGTGGTCATTTTTCTTGGGGCTGCTGCCCACCCCCTCTCGGGGGAGTCATTTTTACCTTTGCGTTTATTTTTATTTTGGGCTGGTCATTTTTCTTTAGTGTCGTTTCGGGGGTTAGCAAAGGTGCGAAAAGGTGTGAAAAGTTGTTGAAAGTGCACTGGAAAGGTTACCTGAAAGATTTTTTTTAAATATTATCCCAAAATTGAAGCTAATGTAAATAATAACATAGAAACATCACAAATGTTATTGATTTTGAATATAACCGACAAAAACATTAAAATCAAAAAATATATAAATTTTTTCCGTGTTCTGAACTCCCAATCTAGACAGTGAACATCTTCAAACGTTAGAACAAGAGCCAGTAAAAAATGATAGGCTTGTGAAAATGACTAGCTGAAAGGTATGTGACAAGTCATAAAAA
Organism: Culex pipiens pallens; assembly: GCF_016801865.2. Lineage (NCBI taxonomy): Eukaryota > Metazoa > Arthropoda > Insecta > Diptera > Culicidae > Culex > Culex pipiens. Next base: position 106,453,833 of record NC_068937.1, on the reverse strand, counting down.
AAAAACAAGGAGAGAAAAGGAACGTAAAAAGAATGGTTCACAAAATAAATGTTAAATGTACCTTTGCATCGGTATTCGACCTACTTACGAAAAACCAATTTCAAAAATGCTTGAGATTGTTCAGTTACACGTCCTTCAATCGCCCTAAACTTAAAACAAATGAAATGTTGTTTTAATTTGAAGAAAAAGAAAAATTAGTGCCGGAGGTCATGGTGGCTCTTACGGCTTTTTGAAAACTCACCCGAGATTTGTTGATTAGCAGAAGATTCTGAAAACTCGTATTGGTTTCAATTTCAGCTATAAAGCTTACCAAAGTGGGATTCATCCAAAGCAAACTATCTGCGAGATCAACGGTCTCAAACCAGCCAGCTCACCCTAAGTGGAATGTCCCTGCCCTCCCCAGAAGCCAACCACCCCGACGTCCTTCATCCGTGTCCCAGCTTGGCAAACAATAAGGCGATAATACCACGATTGCGCGGAATTGAATAAATTTGATTTTAAATTCAAATAAATTTAAAAACGAAACGCAAGGCGCAAAATAAGTTCAAGCTGCTCAACCATCGACCATCGCCGTCGTCGTTCTTGGTTTGACTATTTATAAGCCAACCAACCGGGGAAACTTCCTCTTCTGTACAAGCAGGAATAGCAGAAGGAAAAAAAAAAGCTTGGCCGCGCGCGCCTAGATCGTGAAGATTACATTAATTTCCTCCCAATCCCCAACTCCTTTGCCGCTCCTAGTTCTACGAGGGATAATCCACGTCGACAATCGTGTAAAACAGTAGCCGATTGTTCTCCGTCTCGGGTCAATGGCAGCAAATAGCTGGGTGCCCTTGCCAGAACCCTGGCGGACGAGGTCTCAGGTGCAGATCCGGCGCAGGTGTCGGTAAACTTGCTTACGGTGGTCCACCTCCCAGAACAGGGGCTGATAATAAGTGAAATTTCCATTATCGCCACCTCGCGGGTCTCGTTAGAGTCGACAAACGGAATCGCAAATTGATTGGTTTGAATAATGGATGGAACTGCGGAAACTCGCGCTCTGTGGTCTTGTTAAATATTAATATTTGCGGTCAATTCTGACAGTGGTGGCAGCACCCGCAGCAGGCCAAAATGAAATAAAAAAGATTCTACCAAATTACGGATTCAACGCACTGGCGAGGGACACTATAAATTCGCAGTGCTGTAATTTATTGGCTCTATATGTCACATGGAACTTTGAACCATTTTAAGTAAAAAAAAAATCCAGCATGTAAAGGCAATTTTCAGCATCATTTCAAGGGTGCAAAAAGAATAAAGTCGTTCTAGCCATTTCTTAAATCTCTGAATGTGCTTTGCATGTTGGAAGGAAAAAAAGTGACCTTTTCTCGCTTATTCGGCTGTCGTCCAAATGGCCATATCTTGATGTCGTGGCTTATCTAGTATTTGTACGAAGGCTGCCCTTTTAAATTGGATGCGTTTAATTGGATGGGACCTTTCTGGGTTAATGTAGATTCGAAAAGTACATTAAATTTCCCTTCAAATGACATGTTACAACATTTTTTAACAGTTGAGTAACGGAAAATGGCAGAACTATTTATCACAAAACTCAATATGGCAAACATTAACTTCTTCGATGTTTCTAGCGAGTTGGCCGTGCGGGTTGGGGCGAGGATTTAGTAAGCTAGATATAACTAACGCTGGTTTGATACACAGAAATTAAAATCATGGTTATATTACATCTGGGAAGGGGTACATCTTTTATGTCAGAAAAAATGTGTAATTTTACCTCTGAAAATGTGTGATTTTACCACTTTTCTGTTGTAATGTCGCTTTTTCAGTCTAAATTGAGGTAAAATTACATCGTAAAAGAGGTTATATTCAACTTTCCTAAATTACACCATCCAAATTTACACAATTTTTTACTATGTATTATTTTTTTTGATGACATTTTTTTCCAAGCGTCTGCCAGATGTAAATTTACACATTTTTAGAGGTAGAATTAACCCTTTATTTTGACATTAAAGATGTACACCTTTTTAGAAGTAATTTTATCAAGATTTTGTTTACTGTGAACCAGGGATGCCACATGATTTTTTTAAATGTCTGTGAAAAAGTCTGTGTATGTCTGTGTCTTTGTCTAAAATTCAAAGAAATCAATTTACAGTCATAGAAATCTATCAAAAATTGTGTTTTTAAGCATTTGAAGACTAACGAAATAAGTTTCGATTGATATTTTAACAAAATAACAATTTAATGAAGTTTTTAAAAAGTCTGTGCACCTCAAAAAATGTCTGACTCGAGCTCAAATGTCTGTGAAACACAGACAAATCTGTGTATCTGGCATCCCTGCTGTGAACAGGGGCGTAAACCCATTTTTATTTTTTTAATTATTCAACAAAATTGTCTTGTTTAATTTTTAAAAATGAGAAAATATATATTCTACAACTTTATTTTTTGAACATTGTTGATCCAACAATGTTGGAAAGATGCTGAGATGTGATTATTTTTAAGTTGTATCCAATTGACCCTCAATTTTCAATCGATGATGTCTTGGAAACCGTTGATTAGACTTTCAATGTTTAAAAGTGAAACTTGTGTGAAATGTTTTAAAAGTTTTATTTAATTCGCGTCTTGCATTTCAAAAGGGTTCAAATCTCATTTTTTGGCCTCAATGAAATTTATGTAGTGATTTCAAAAATCTGGAAACAAGTAAAATAATCAATTTATCATCGTTACTCACCTGTAACTCATGCATAAAATCGGTCTCATCCAGGAGCACGATCCGCACCGCGATGGTCTTCGATGATCGGCAAAGGCAATACATTTTGACGACGATGACACGTGCTACTACTACAATAACAACCACACTACAACCTCTTTCACTTGAGTAAAACGATCACTTAACTTCTCTTTTTCTCTCTCAGTTCGCTGCTCCAACTTTGAAACCAAAGAAAAAATTAATAAATAACTATTCTATTCAAACCAAATCACCTCACTTTAAACAAACACTCCCTCCACGTGGTCTTCCTTCGCTCACAGCATCAGCAGAATATTTTCACGGCTAAGCCTTACACGGTGCGACTTCCACCACGGGTAACACGAGTCGTCGCAACTTGAAGATCTTAGAACCCGGCCTAGTCCCATCCATCATAACTGCCGGTCGGCTCGGCACTCCCCAGCAAAGTGGACCACGTGGCCACTACAGTTTGGTTCCGACAACTTGCCGGTCGTCGTCGTAGTTCACCAGGTAGATTTATAACCCCCCAGAAACGACCTGCAGCCTCCCGCCGGCTTGCTCTTGATCTAGCGGGGGTCGGTCGAGTAGTTTGAGGGTTGATTGATTGATTGATTGATTGGTCGATTGAAAGTTGATGAATTATACACTCGGTCTAGCCGCCGCAGCCACCGTTATTGTTCTGTTGTTGATGCTGCCGCTGGCGAACTCCCGGCCTTTGCGTAATTATCTTCGAGGAATCCGAGTTGTGGACCTGTGTAGAAAGAAAAACATTGCGTAAGTACGTGATGATACGTACTCCTAGGGATGGGAGGAATCACTTCTTTGGGAAGCACGAGTTGGAATTCTATTGGAGGGTCTGAGGTGTTGAGTTCATGTGCGTGTAGTGAGGTGGTGAGGAATTGAGGAGGGAGTTGAGTTCGTAGTGAGAAATGCGCATTTTTCCGGTTCGTTAAGGTATGACGGATTGGCGGTGGTTATTGGCAAATTGAGAGAAGAAAACACTGGAGTTCAGATGTCAGGAGCAAAGGTTTGCGAGTTGCAGCGATTGAAGATCGCAAATGATGGATTAGAAGTGACTGTATTGGAATGTTTTTCAAACTCAATTTGAGCACATTTTGCGCAATAAGATGCAACAACTTTTGACAGCTGCAACAATTTTGCATTTTCTCAGGCAATAGACAACTATTTTACAAAACCAAATATGTGAAACGGTAGCTGGGGACGCTAGCTATTGTTTCCCACTTTGAATTTTGAGAAAAAGTTACCTGAAGCTTGAGAAATAGCAAAATAGTTAAAATGCTTATCCGCCCTTTTCTCGTGTTGCCCCAGATTCCATGGCATGATCCCCTATGTGTACTGTGCAAAAAATCCAAATATTATCTGGATTGGTTACGACAGAACCTGACGCTTTGGCTTTAAAAATCAGAAAAGGAGTGACAAAATTAAAACATGTCAGGCATCCTACCAAATATGTCACATAAGGGTAATTTTAGGCAGCTGAATTCAAAAAATACATTTATTTTTTCATAAAATGAAATTTATTTACATCAGGGTGGTTCATAAATTTAGATTTTTTAAATATTTTTTAATTGCTGAAATTGTTTTTTTTTATATCAGTAGTAGCTTGGAATTGTGATTTTTTGTGTGTGTAAATCAAAACAAATAAAATGTTAGGGTTTATTAGATGAAAAGTGTTATTTAGCTTCTATGAGATTATCACAGTATTTTAACTGTACACATTTTAGTAGTATCTTGAGTTTAGCTAGAAAAATATCTGAAGACATTTCGAGAGTTTTTAAAGGTCCTACAAACATATAAAACACAATAACTAGATTTTCTAAGAAAACTCTAGATTTTTGTTAAGGCCAATGGAAAATTTCATTTCAAGTTTTTATCTCCTTCCCCTTTAGAATTTTCTCCAAACACTAGGGGGCAAAACAAAGATCATCACCTACAGAATTAATAATTCATTACGTTTTTGCCTTTCTTACAAAAGAAAGGTTTAAGGTTTGCTTTTGGTAAAACGCTTTTCTCAGAAATCTTTAAAAAAATATGCAGGGCGAGGAATCGTCCCAGGAAAAAATCCAATTACTAAATTGAAGGTTTAGATGCGCTCTTTCGATTGAATTTTGGCCCGAAACCCGGAACTCAAAGTCTGATTTTTGAGAGCTCTTTTTCTGAAATACTTGAGCGATGTCTGTATCCGCTCTTAAAAATTTGTGTCTTCCATCATTGGAAAACCGCTCGTAAAACCCACATTTTTTATATTTCAGATTTGTAGCCATGGGGTCGGAGACGAACATTTTAGTTTTTGATTCACAATTTTCGACCAGTAAATGTGGTCAAAGCCATTTTTAGAGGTATTTTTTGGACTATTTTACAGACATATAGCTGTCGGCCACCATTGATAGTACCAACCACTAGTGTCTTCCTTTTTAACTACAAGGACTTCGCCGCCCTGGGCTCCTAAGTGTTTGAGTACGGCACGGAGCGACGGCGCCGGATACCTATATTTACACAAAGAATTTTGGAGCGCCCGCCGCGGGATTTGAAACAGCAACCTCTGGATTGTGAGTCCAGCGCGCGGTCTGATTGATCCACACGGGCGGGACAGATAACACTTTCAAATTAAAAGAATTCAGTTTCAAACAAAAAGCCATTCGAAAACATGCGCCATAAACTGCTTGGGCCCAAAATTTGAAGCTTTTCCAAAATTTATTTCCAGAGATATAGCCATATTAGTGTTTTACGTCTTATTTTTACCCTATTTTTTCCTATTAAATTTTTGGTTTTATACAGAATCATATGGGTAATTCTCTACCAACTCACACGAAATCGGGAAAAGTTGCCCCGACCCCTCTTCGATTTGCGTGAAACTTTGTCCTAAGGGGTAACTTTTGTCCCTGATCACGAATCCGAGGTCCGTTTTTTGGTATCTCGTGACGGAGGGGTGGTACGACCCCTTTCATTTTTGAGCATGCCAAAAAAGAGGTTTTTTTCAATAATTTGCAGCCTGAAACGGTGATGAGATAGAAATTTGGTGTCAAAAGGACTTTTATGTAAAATCAGACGCCCGATTTAATGGCGTACTCAGATTTTCTAAAAAAACGTATTTTTTATTGAAAAAAACACTTAAAAAGTTTTAAAAATTCTCCCATTTTCCGTTACTCGACTATAAATTTTTTTGGAACAAGTCATTTTATGGGAAATTTAATGTACTTTTCGAATCTACATTGACCTAGAAGGGTCATTTTTTCATCTAGAACAAAAATTTTCATTTTAAAATTTCGTGTTTTTTCTAACTTTGCAGGGATATTTTTTAGAGTGTAATAATCAGGGCTGTGGAGTCGGAGTCGGAGTCGGAGCCGGAGTCGGTGGAGTCGGGTCTTTTTGGGGACCCGGAGTCGGAGTCGGAGTCGGAGTCGTCAAAACTTGAACAGCTGGAGTCGGAGTCGGAGTCGGAGTCAGCTAAATTTTAGGAGCTGGAGTCGGAGTCGGAGTCGGAGCCGACAATTTTAGGCAACCTGGAGTCGGAGTCGGAGTGATCTAAAATTCAACAAAAAATATTATTTTTAATTATTGTTCATTATTTTATTACAATGCAGGTTAATTCACAAAACTTCTTATATTTTTAATTGTTTTTAAGTCGCATGCACTGCGATGCCACTTTTTTCATTTTTTTAAAGAGATTTATCAGATGCCATTATGTTTTTGAATCATTTTTATTGTGATTCGAATGCTCTAATTGTTTTATTTCGCTATTATCACTAAAGCATAACCTTTTAATCCTCTCTAACCCAAGTATGTAGTATCATAATTTAAAAAATAATAGACAATATTGGTTTTGTAGTCAGAAATATTCAATTGATTCTTGACTGCATCCTGCCTATATTTATGTACCTTTTCAATATAAATTTGACCAAATTTAATCCAGTTCATTCTGAAAAAAAGTACACACATAGTAATTTTTTCCCCGATAGCGAATGTTTTGGAGGTTTTAAGTAAATCATTTTTCAGGAAAAAAAAGTTACGAGGTACATAAAAACATTAAAAGTAATAATCACTGTTTTTGGAAATCTGAAAAAAAAACTCGCTAAGAGTATAACTCTTCCATCAAATAATCAACGATTATAACAATCTACTACTTGGAACTTAACATGCGCATTTTGTTTATAACTAAGTACAAAAAAATCAAAGTGTCACGTTTAAAATATTTGAAACTGACAAAATATATCAAAAAAGGTGCAACTTATTTTGAAATTATCATTGAATACGATAAATATATCGATAATTTTAATGTTTACTATTGCTCTACAAAAATCTGAAAGTATCGATCCTTGGGCAAAATATTTTGATATCATTGCAAATTATCGTTGAACGAATGTCAAGATTTCTGTTCCAAAGGACATAATAGAAAAAAGTATAATGAAAATGATAGGATTTTTTTTTTCAATCGGTAAGATTTTTTTCATAATGTATATGTCCCACGCAAATATGACCTAGAAAATATTTTACCGGAGGCGCACGATCATTCATAAAGCTTCGTTTAAGGTGAAGATTCAAGAAGTATCGCGCGCCTCCTTTAAAATATATCGAAAATTATGAAATTTAAATAAATAAAAAATCCTGGGTAAAATATGTTTTAAGTCAAGGATTTTGAAAAGAACCACTTAACGTCCTTTCCACGAATAAAATTTTCAGGTACATTGATTTGCAATAATAATCTCCTTCAGCCATGGCGTGATGTCCATGTACGTCTTTAATCAAAATCAAAAGCAAAGCAATCCTCTGTTGCAAGTTTCTGCTCATTTCTAGGCGTCCAAAGGTTTTGTGTGGTGAGTCACCCAAAACCTCTTTTTACGCAAATGGACCGACGTTTTACTTCCCCATCCGATAGAAGGTGTGGTCAGGCAAATCTCGTCTCGAAAAATGCCACCGGGTCCGTCTGGGATTGAACCCAGGCTTTAGGCGTCATCCATAAAGTATGTCACGCAAAAATCGGCCAAAATTAAACCCCCCTCCCCCCTATGTCACACTTTGTCACACAAAGTTGAACCCCCCCTCAAAAAGTACGTCACATTTTGCCAGACCCCCCCCCCCCTTGTTTTCGATGGGATTTTTTATAGTTTTTATATCTTTATTTTGGTATTTTTGCCAATTTTAATATGAAAAAAATGTCTAATTATTAATTTTTTAGAATAAACATTACGAAACAAAAAACAGTTGTGTATCTTTTAGAAATTATAAGACCTGGTAAAACATTCGAGTATTAAAAAATCTAGCAAACTGTTTTTCACAGCTTTGTATCTAATAAGTTCAAACCATTTATAGCAGTTTTCTTAATCTGCTTGCAAAGCATTTATTTTTATCAAGCAAGAATTTGCAAAATATTGAAGTTCCAGCTGCAAAAAAATGTGACTATATAATAAATTATAATGTGATACCGTCATCAGGGGTGACATTGGGTCTGGGGGTTAGTTTTGGGTCATACTAAAATTCAGAAATTTGTATGATCTAATCTCACCCCCCAGACCCAATGTCACCCCTGATGACGGTTCTTCTAAATAATAGTAAGCAAACAATTTTAGAAACGAGGATTTAATTTAATTGTGTTAATATTATGCAATCATAAAAAACAACCTAGCGTGACGTCACAGTCTCGCAAACCACCCCTCCCCCCTTGGTCACATCTTGTCAAACCTACGGTAACCCCCCCTCCCCCCCTAAGAGCGTACGTACTTTATGGATGACGCCTTACTGGGGTGAGAGGCTACCACGCTAACCACTGAACCACCGGACCCGGCTTTATGGAGCTTTGAAAAAATCGTTTGAAATTTTATTTAAAAATCCAAGGTGACTTTGAGAGTCACTGTGCTTCTGAGCAAATTGAATTAATATGTAAATCGATTATTTAGGCTAGGTTTCTTTTAATGATTTATTTAAAAAAATAACAATTAAATATTTAAATTTATTAGTTTTTAATAAATTGAATATAAATTTAAGGTTATGTAAATAAATCCTTATTTACTTACATAATTCTTCTAAAAAAAATTCTAAAAATGCCTTCAAAACTGATTTTTTTTTAATTTCTGTTTTAATAACGTATAAAACTTGTAACCTAGAAACTTTTTTCCCGTTTAGTGATTTGAACTTATTTTCCTTGAGAAAAATTTTACACTTAGAGGGTAATTAAATTGTCCCGCCCGTGTGGATCAATCGGACCGCGCACTGGACTCACAATCCAGAGGTCGCCGGTTCGAATCCCGCGGCGGGCGCTCTAAAATTCTTTGTGTAAATATGGGTATTCGGCGCCGTCGCTCCGTGCCATACTTTCATACACTTAGGAGCCCAGGGCGGCGAAGTCCTTGTAGATAAAAGGAAGACACTAGTGGTTGGTACTAGCAATGGTGGCCGACAGCTATAAAGTCAATTTCGTTTTCGGGTAATTAAATTATCCTATTTATCGTTTTTTTTCATAACTATAAGTCACTAATTTTTGAAAAAAAAAATTAAAATATGTGGAGTCGGAGTCGGAGTCGGAGCCAACAATTTGTTGAAAGCTGGAGTCGGAGTCGGCTAAAGTTGGTAGGCCAGAGTTGGAGTCGGAGTCGGAGTCAGTTGAAGCTGAAAGCCGGAGCCGGAGTCGGAGTCGGAGTCGGCTAAACTCAGAAAGCCGGAGTCGGAGTCGGAGTTGGAGTCGCTTGAAATATGACCCGACTCCGCAGCCCTGGTAATAATGTTCTTCAAAGTTGTAGAGCAGACAATTACAAAAATTAATATATAAACATAAGGGGTTTGCTTATAAACATCACGAGTTATCGCGATTTTACGAAATTTTTTTTGAAAAAGTTGGTCGTCGTTGGTCATGGCCGTTCAGACACGGACGACGAAACAAAGAGAAACGCAAAATTTTACTTTCTCAACACTCGTGATGGTTACAAGCAAACCCCTTATGTTTATATATCAAAAAATTTTAATTGTCTGCTCTACAACTTTGTAGAACATTGTAACACTCTAAAAAATATCCCTGCAAAGTTAGAAAAAAAACAAAATTTTAAAATGAAAATTTTTGTTCTAGATGAAAAAAATGACCCTTCTGGGTCAATGTAGATTCGAAAAGTACATTAAATTTCCCATAAAATGACATGTTCCAAAAAAATTTACAGTCGAGTAACGGAAAATTTGAGAATTTTTAAAACTTTTTTAGTGTTTTTTTCAATGAAAAATACGGTTTTTCGAAATTCTGAGCACGCCATCAAATCGGGCGTCTAATTTTACATAAAAGTCCCTTTGACACCAAATTTCTATCTCATCACCGTTTCAGGCTTCAAAATTATTGAAAAAAACCTCTTTTTTCGCATTTTCAAAAATTTAAGGGGTCGTACCGCCCCTCCGTCACGAGTAGGGCGTCCAAATTTCCCGGGTTTTGAATTTCCCGGGAAACGGGAAAAATATTTTTGGAATCCCGGGAATTCCCGGGATCCCGGGAAATTTTTTAAACAGTAATAAAATCAAATTTTTCATTATATTTGTTATGTTTTCAAGAATTAGCTCAATTATATAAATTGCTGATAATCTACACTTCAATAATCTATACAAGGACGACAGTTTTTAAAAAGCCTATATAAAATTAAAATAAGTTTTTTTGTTCTTTGTTGTGCTTTGGATTGTAAATGAACTACAATGTGATTCAAATTAAATAAACTTATACGCATATATTTCTTTTTTATTTGACATGATTAGAAAAGCTTGAAAAAAATCTTTGAAAATATCTTTAAAAAACAAGAGGCGATAACAAATTAAATAACACCATCCAATGTAAAATTTAAGATTAGTTTTGAATTTCATGTTTTACATAATAAAAATGTATGCAACAAGTTACAAAAAGAAATTTTTTTCAGCACGAGTCGTACATTTATCGGATAAATCTCGATTACTTTTTCAAAAGGTCCTATGTACATAGAAAACTCTTGGCGCATTTGTTGTTTTGAAAAAGTTATCTAGAAATACGACAAGTGCTGGAAAAATCAAGTTTTACAACAAGTTGCTTACAACATCTTTTGCAATCCCGAATAAACGCCTTTCTAATGAAATTTTTCGCAAACATCCATGTGTTAAATAAATTCACCTTTAAAATTAAAAAATAATTAGAAAATTTTAACTTTCACAAAAAAACATTTGCAAAAAACATATTTTAACAAATTATTTTTAAGTTACTACCGCCAACTAGGAAAAAACAGTCTAAATAGGTAAGGAGATTTTAGAACAATAAATAAAAAAATCGGTGTTCTGTGAAATTGTTTTGTTCTGTTCCTGTTTTAACCAAAGTAATTCAAAACATCATGCAAAAAAAATACTAATTAGCTGTCTTAATTCGTTTCATTTGTCCTGATTTGCCCCACATACCAGTGCTTGATGAAACAGTTTGCCCTAATAAACTAAATTAATGCTGATATATGCCGAATAATGCTTTACAATTATTATCGATTCTGAGGTATTCAACTGTGCATAGAATATTTCCACAACCAAATCAGAATTTCCAGATCAAAATTTGTTTTTTTTTTTCGGGAATTCCCGGAACAAATTATAAAAAATCCCGAGATTCGGGAATTCCCGGTTCTGGAAAAATCCTGGGATTTTTGTCCCGAGAATTCCCGGGACGGACGCACTAGTCACGAGTTATCAAAAAACGGACCTCGGATTCGTGATCAGGGACAAAAGTTATCCCTTTGGGCAAAGTTTCACGCAAATCGAAGAGGGGTCGGGGCAACTGCTGTGTGAGTTGGCGGAGAATTACCCATATACTGAACATCAAATTCAATGTCCCAGCTTGACTTTGGTGACACCCGTACAAAATTGTTCCTGAAGTGTTAAAATTCGAAAAATTCTTGAATATAGTTAAGGCTTACTAACAATTTTCCATAATGTATTTAAAAATGAGGTTCATAAATAGGATTCGCGCGATGTGATAACTCGAGAATTTCAGCGATGACCTATACATGTTAGAGTACATTTTGCCTTCCTAACTGAGGTAAGGCTATAATCCTAATCTAATCTAATCTAATCTAATCTAATCAGACCCTAGCGCAGCCAATCTTTCGAAGGGATCCTGGAGAGTGCCTTAGGTTAGATGACGCCTAGCACTCTTCTTGTCATTTATTAACATTTGTAGTGCGCCATTGCATTAGAATGCATTGAAACATCACAAGCGTTAAAGCGGCCAGGCCTACTGCGTAAAGCCGTATCGCAGAGATGACTCGTAATTGGGTTGAGTTTGAGCACTGAGTGTTCGAACAACAACACAATTCTGAATCGACAGGGGAGGAAGAAGCGTGGGGACACACCACCATACGCTCCGAGATTTGGTTGTATTCGTTGGGAGCACCATGCTAAGAAGGTTTGGTACTCCGGGACCCTCTGGGATGGGACATTGTATTTCCACGAATGCCCTGGACATTATTTGCCGTGGTTATAGCGCCACAACTCGCTCTCTGTAACAGTATTCCTAATTCCAGTCCACGCTCACCAAGTCGTCATGGCCTAGTGGTTAGCATTTATGCTTACCAATCCAAAGGACGGAGGATTGAACCCCGCCTCGAGCGACTTTGAATTTTCGATCATATTCATCACTTCAAATTAATGTGTCCTTAACTTTCTCGTTGGGAGCAGATGGGAATCGAACCCAGAACCTGAGGTAAGGCTATAATCCTGCTCTAAAAATGAACTTTGTATAAAAACGTCGTAGACCCACCTTCATGTAATGTGGATTAAGTTAGTTTTTTTTTTTGTAAGTGAAATACGCAACGAGTTATTGCAGTTTTAGTAAAAAAACTTGAATTTTCCCCGTTTTTGCATTTTTTTTTGCTTTTGCGCGTGGCGCGTCGTAAAACCCAGATTTTATTTAAAAAAAAATCATATCTCGGAATCCTGTTTATGAACCTTGCCTATTTTTAAATATGTTATGTTAAAATTGTCAAAGAATTCCGTAAAAAATATTTTCAGACATAGCCGCTTCGGTCCAGACATATCGTCGAAACGGCACATGAAGTTTTCCAAACTATTTTTGCTTTGTAAACTTAACTTACTTACTTCATTTGCACCCAAGAAAGCTAATATCAGTTTAAATTGGAGCAAAATTATGATTTTTTTTTAAAGTGGTTATTGTGAACAAAAATTGCCTTTAAACGGACCACCCTAATTCGGTTAATGGCCAAACAAAAAAATATAGGTCTCATTATTTCGGCCAATTTTGTCTGTGTCTGTGTGATTTGTCTGTGTTTCACAGATTTTTGAGCTTGTGCCAGACATTTTTTGGGGTGCACAGACTTTTGAAAAACTTCTTAAATTAATATACTGTTATTTTTTTTGTCGAAACTTATTTCGGTAGTCTTCAAATGCTTAAAACGCAATTTTTGATGGATTTCAATGACTGTAAATTGGTATATTTGAATTTTAGACAAATTCACAGACATACACAGACTTTTTTTACAGACAATTTAAAAAACCAAGTGGCATCCCAGGTCGGAATTAAGAACTATAACCATTAGTCAAAGTTAATTTGAACTGATTAGAAAAATTTACTGTCCCATACTAGACATACAAGTTGCAGATCATAAAACTTAATAAATGATATTTTGAGTTGATCCAGATTAGAAAAAAAAATATAAATGATTTTTTTTATACTTTAAAAATGTCATGTAACTCAAAAAAGCTTCCTTGCGCATTTCTCTTCGCTAAATACTCCCGTGTTTTCCCGAGTGTTGACAACTTGAGACAATCCGTCGAAAGCGCCACATGTTCGCTCTTGAGTGCCCAAGACAAAGTCCCTCCCGCCCAGAACAGTGACAGAAACGAGCCAACCATCCATAATTCATCCCATATTCTATAGCTGGTGGTGATATTTCTCCACTTGCCAGAGTATTTATGGCTACGGGAAAAAGGGAGACAAAACATCCCTCCCGGCTTGTCGGTCGTCGCCATTCTGGCTGGAAAAGCTGTCTGCAAGTCTCAAGGTTCCGCCATCGTGGATTTCTCGGGAGTTCAAGGGAAGATCCCATCTTTCTTTTCAAGAAGGTGAGCTTTGCGCGATTCTTATCGTAACGAGATTCTGTCACACTCTGTTTTGACTTTTTGCCGCCGCCGCCGTTGGTCACCCGGTGACGTTATCTATGATTCTGGAAGATCTTCACTGGGGGAGGTGGGATTGTCGGCTACCGATGCTACCGGCAATTACGGGTTTGGATTCTTGACTTTGCCACTTAAGGTGAAATTCTTAGGTATCAAAAAAATGGCCGAAAAGGCTGCCGTTGTTTGCCCTTAATTTTTATCAATGATTTGTGTTGCTTCCTTAACCATTCCCGTTGATCGTCACTCGCTACCAGAAAATTGAACTTTGTTCCAGTATTACTGCACCTACCTTCTCCAAATTTCATCTCCAGCATAATAGTGGTACTATTTATCATTTCCACTAACTTTTGTAGCGCTATTTGGCCTAATTTTCCTGTAAACTTCCTATAGATCACAGATCACAAAATTTGAGCATCGATGTTTTCTTCTTCATCGTTTTCAGCACTCTTCTTCGCACATATTTACCACTTTTATTTATCACTTAATATCGGCTTGATTATCCCACGGCTGAACTACATGTTGCATAAGACCTCACTTGTTCATGACATCTTTGCACTAATTACAGTTTTGGCTCGAAAAAATGCGATTTTCTTCTCTAAACTGGCCAATATTTATTGCCGTCGAACTTTTCCAATCAAAACTGTCTTGGTATACAACAGTGTACAGACACAAAAGCATATCATGGTGTGAGTATTGATGATTTGGTCATGTACTTTTGAAAAGGACGAATCTGCGCAAGCGCAAAACAGGCTTTTTTGGTGATATATTTAATGTTTTGCGTGTTCATAATTAATTTTAATAAATTTTATAAGGTTTAATTTTTAGTATAAATGTTTTTCCAAAGAAAAAAGTGTGGTTTTATGACAAAAACATTTTATGAAGAGATTTTTATGACCTTTTCAAATATCACATTAAATAAGGTGTGACGATTTTTACTCTCCAAAACGGAACGAAAAGTTTACAACACATTAGATTTTTGTTACTTTATCTGTTTTTAATGTTGGATACAAATAAACCAACCTTATTTGTTGAGAAAATGACAAGTTATAAATTTCCTTTAAAATTATCATGCGAAATTCCGTGGAAATTCCCCTCCCGCATTTACTTTATTTATGAGATAAAATTCTGTCATACCCTCACAATCCAAATACTTGGCTGGCTCTAGTGGTTTGACGTTTAGATCCTGTCGTTCAATTCTTCAAAATGCCTCGTGTAAACAAGCAACGTCGAGCTGTTTTTTTGCATGAAGGTTAGAAAAAATCGCGAAACAACTTATCAACCGGATCAATTTGCGTGGAGAATAACAAACCCCTAGAATGCCAAAGAGGAGCTTATCAGGTAGGTTGAAATCATAATCGAAGTGATTTGTTTTTACGGTACTTTTTATTCCTCCCAGCCTGAATCTCGCAAGCGAGAATGCCTTTTTCCCCTCCGCTCAAATGGCTAATTTGTTCTACAAGGTGTCACCGGCTTTGGGAGTCGCAAGCGGATCTCCTGGCCTGCGTTCCGACGGTCGGCGACCCATCGCAGGACGTCGCAGATGCAGCTTCCGGCTCGAGACCCGCAAAAGTGAACGCCACCGGTTTTGAGAGTCGCAAGCGGATCTTCTGACCTGCGTTCCGACGGACGGCGACCCATCGCACGACGTCGCAGATGCAGCTTCCTGCTCGGGACCCACAAACGTGAACGTCTACTTCGTCCCCTGCGCTAAAATGGTGCCACCGGCTTCGGGAGTCGCAAGCGGACGTTCTGACCAGCGCTCCGACGAACGGCGACCCATCGCAGGGCATTGCAGATGCAGCTTCCGGCTCGAGACCCGCAAACGTGAACGCCACCGGTTTTGGGAGTCGCAAGCGGATCTTCTGACCTGCGTTCCAACGAACGACGAACAATCGCAGGACATTGCAGGTGCAGCTTCCTGCTCGGGACCCACAAACGTGAACGTCTACTTCGTCCCCTGCGCTAAAATGGTGCCACCGGCTTCGGGAGTCGCAAGCGGATCTCCTGGCCTGCGTTCCGATGGTCGGCGACCCATCGCAGGACGTCGCAGATGCAGCTTCCGGCTCGAGACCCGCAAAAGTGAACGCCACCGGTTTTGAGAGTTGCAAGCGGATCTTCTGACCTGCGTTCCGACGAACGGCGAACAATCGCAGGACATTGCAGATGCAGCTGCCGGCTCGAGACCCGCAACGTGACCCACAAACGTGAACGCCTACTTCGTCCCCTGCGCTAAATGGTGCCACCGGCATTAAACGAAAACTAATTATACTCTCAGGGAGATTGATAACCAAAAAAATTTCTTCGATCAAAATATTTAAGCAAAAATTGTTGTGTTCAAAAAAATGTTTCATGATAACTTGGAAATCAAAAAGTGTTTCTTGCAGCTTGCAATGTTTTAAATAAACACTGTTAAAAATGGTGAAATAAAATCAACATAATGTACAAAACTTTAAAAATGTGTTATACCATGACGGGTTTTCTTACAAAAATTATCCTTTCGCAATCTTCCGGCCGTAAGTAAAAAAAATATCGTATTTTTTTCATTTTTTGAAGTACTTTCGTAAAATTTATGATTTTGAACAGAGACTCATGAGACTCCAATACGGATCGAATAGGACCAAAACAGTATTTTTCGGTGTGGTTTTTTACGCGTATTATCCGAGACCGGGTATAGGGGTAAGCGTGGTTGCCTCTCACCTAGTCGGCCTGGGTTCGATCCCTGAGATCCCGGTGGCATTTTTCGAGACGAGATTTTCCTGATCACGCCTTCCGTCGGACGGGGAAGTAAATGTTGCCCCGGTCTAACCTAGAGGTTAGGTCGTTAGCTCAGCCCAGGTGTAGTCGTCTCCCTGGGTCCTGTCTCGGTGGAGACAACTAGTTTTGAGTAGGAATCTCGCAATCGAGAACGCCAAGGCAGTGCTTTAGCGTGAATAATATATTTATTTTATTTTTATTCATCCGCCATTTTAAAATGTGTGCCGATATCTTCTTAACACTTAAATTGTTCAATTGAATTTTTGGAAGAACACTACTGGATGAATTCATCTTTTGGGAAATGTTTACATTTATCATCAAACAAAACAAACAGAATTGTGTTTGATCTTAGTTTGTAAACATTGCCAGGATAGTGATGGTGTGTGTGACGGTTTTACCAACACAAACGTACTGCAAATGATTGATGATTTTGATGATGATTATGAAGAAGAAGAATAAGAAGAAGAAGCCCAAATATATTTTGATCCGATTTCACCTTAAGCTACGCTAGATTTACCGCCGTTGACGAGGTTGCTGCTTAAGGTGATGCTGTGCTAGTTCTCAGTTTGAAGGGATTCTTTGTAAAGTTTTAAATTTAAATATCATAATTGTTCATAGTTTGTCAAAAAATAATAAAAAAGCCTTTAAATTTAAAAAAAATCGATGAAAAATATTGTCTAAATAAAAAAATACGATTCAAGCTCAAATTTCGCTGAGAATTCCCCCTCTCTGGATCTTACACGGACGGATCCACTCGAGCTTGACAGACGAAGTGGAGTCAAGTGGACCCAGCGTTGATGGCCAGATGACGGTGAGAGACGATGGCACGACGTCAACGATAACGGTTGCTCTGCTCGCAGTCTGCGCCGGGAATGTCCACAGAATCGGTATCACACATCGCAATCTGGAATGGAACGCGGGAAGGAGAGAGAGAGAGAGAAAGAAAAGATATAATTGAAATAAATTATCTGTACGTGATGCACAATGCAATTGGGGAAGTTCTGGTAGTGAGGAAGGAAGGTAGGATATTTGAGGTTTTGCTCGTGAGAACGAGTAGCGGATGTTGCACCTGATTGTGTGCCTGAGGTACCGTCAGGTATTATTGGAAAAGTGCTTTTAAAGAGTGCTTGTAAAGTACCACTTGGGATTACTGTTCCGCTCACTGGGTAGTAATTTAATAAAATGCATCATGATTTGAATTATTTTTTTTTAATCAGCCCCTTTCCAAACAGTAGCAATTATATCAATAATAATTAGCAGACAGATCTCCAATGATTCGAATTTGAAGCAATAATGATTAAACGAGACCGCGGAAGGATAAAACTCCCTTTAGAAGAACTCTTTCAAACTCTTAAGGATGGTTCGAAGAGACTTTCATCCTTACCCGATCCAATATACTATGCTGAAGCTATCTTGAAGAGCTATTGTAGAACACCTAATTTTGTTGCTGCTTGGGATGTACTGGTGTGACCTTGAATATTTGAAGTTCAGCTTTAATATTTGAGCTGTAATCTGACAGCGTACATAAAACCAGCTATCATTTAACAACATAATTTCATCAAACGATTTTTTTAAGTGTGTATTAAAAGAACTAAAGTTGGGCAAATAAATTTTCATCTGCTTGTGCCATAGCTCAGAGAATGAGATATTTTGTTATCTTAAAACTATTTGAAAGTGAAACAAAATACATTTTTTTCAAGACACGTACCAAATTAACTAGAATGTTTCTTCTCAAGATACACATTTATGATTTTCTTTTTCATGTCAGACCATCAAAATTTTGGTTAGATTTGTATGGAAGCATAAATGTTGAAAAATAACAATTCTGTGTGCAAAATGTCCAAACTTATAAACACATATTATTCATATACCAATAAAGTATTATATAATTGCTACGTTTTCGTTGCTTCATAGCAAGTTATGTGTTTCGTTTGTACACAGAATTCAACAAATTATGTATAACTATTTCATACTTGGGACAAATTCCCTATTATAGAGAAATTAATTATTAACACATTTTTTAAATTTAGGGAGTTTTTGGCCGATTTTTGCGTGACATACTTTATGGATGACGCCAAATGTAGAGAATTTTCTCAGCTTTTCAAAAATATTTTTTCAAAAGTGGGCAAAGATGTGCACTAATTTAAAAAAAAAATGAAAAACTGCGACTATTTTCAAAAAAGCACTTTATCAAAATTTCATTAAAGTACTTTTTGATTGTAAATTTGATTTTACATTGAAAAATTAAGTTGAAAACTTTTGCGACCAATATTTCAATTTTTTGAAAAAAATCAGTATTGATTCAGAAATTCATAACTCGGTCAAAGATATTTTGCACAACCTGGAAATTTCTGAAAAGTTGGCAAAATGGCTTCTTTGGGCATACTGAAGGCACCAAAAAAGTTTCAGACGGATTAAAAAAATACAAAAATTAAAATTCAAAAAAAAAGACCAATTTCGTAGAGAATTGCTTAGCTGACTTTTAAGAATAATGGGGGGAGGAGTGAGGGGTAACGCAAGCTTTTAAAAATATTTGCGCCGTTTTTATCACTCAAAACCAACACCATGAGCATAAATAAACCCGTTGATTTACGGAAAAGAAAAAAAAAAATTGTTTTATTCCTAAAACAAAAATCTCCAAAAATATAGATCGTCTGGATCGTGCTATCTTGTCGCACGTCGATTTTAAAACAAATTGAGTTAAAGACGCCATTTTGTACAGCTTTAAATGTCCCATATGTTGATCTTCACAGATCCTCCAAAATCGATTTCAATCCTGAGATACTAAAAAAACAGAATAATTCCGTGCATTGTTATCACACTTCATATTTAAGAGGTTTCGATCTGATCTATACACGCAGAAAAATTAAGGGTTATCAAATTGATAAATAACATTATCAACATCACTAGTTTAAAGTTATTGTTTTGATAATGTTGATTTATCGTTTTGATAAACTTTAACCATCAAAACGAGAATAATTTTTATTGTTTTGATAAATAAAATTTTCACGCAATTTTCGCCATGCAAGTTTTCTTCTGTCAATCAAAGCATAAACAAACAATTGGGTCCTAAAATGAAGCTTAGATTGCTGATATTATTGTTTACAGCGATAAAGCTTATTTTTCTGAGTACAATGACCCCCTGTACGACCACATAGAATTTAAAATGGATTTTTAAATCAATTTTGAAAAATTAACCTCGCGGTCCTTCTTGACAGAAAAGCTCCTACTTGACAGCTTGTTCCAAGGGGACCATAGTTGATCCATCGAAAAAATGTTGTCTTTTCAATATTTTTTTTTTTTTTTTGCATGAAAATGAAAAAAAAGTGATCAGAAAAGGTTACGTGTTTTTTACCGTTGTACATAAAAATTGGCATAGGGCTTTAGTACCCAATTATTTAGTGACGTGCTGGAAAAAGCTTGACAAAAAATCATGTTCAAACGAAGTTTAGTAGACCGGGAATGCCGCAGCGACTTCTGTCCCGCGTGTTTCCCGTGGAGAACTGCATTTTACAAACCTCCGGGAACGGCGACAAACTGCGTGATCAAAGCTGGAGAAATCGGCTGCTTTTCCGGCATCATTTCCGACCCGGAGAAATAACAACAAAAGACTTATGCTTAGAGAAGAGGGAGTAAGTATTAACAATTGTTTTTTAATTAAGGGTACCTTTTGATTGTGCTAACTCCCCGAATCTTGCATTGAACTAGGTATTTGAATACCGTCAAACTACTTACTGGATGGATTTGACCTTGAGATGTGCGAGGAAGCTTGTGAAGAGTTGTTTTCGCAAAACAACATTGCTTACACGGTGTCGGAGTTGTTGGTCGAGCAGAGTTCCGAGGCGATTGAACCATCATCGAGGCAGCATCCGTTAATTCTCCGAGTTTAAGATCAACGACGTCATTAATGCATATTTGGAAATTGAGTCTCACCTTAGATTGCAAGATCAGCCAGAATGCGTAAGAAAATTGAGCAGAACCAGCGTCGGAAAAGGATAAATTCGCACATTTATGAGAATAAAAAAAAATATTTATATGTATTTTGCTTTTGTTTCATTTGAAATTAAAGAAAAAAAGGAAAAAAAAACGTTCAGAAAATGTTGATAAATATAATTTTCATTTTGATAAAAACACTTTATAGTTTTGATAAAAATATTTATCAAAACGAGCAATATGCTTATCGATTAGATAAATTTTGCAATTGACGTTTCTTTTATGACGTTTATCAAATTGATAATACATTTTGTCAAAATGATAAATTTCGGTTGTCAAATTGACAAGAAAACTTATTGATTTTGATAAAATAAATTATTGGTTGCCAACCGATAATTTTATTTATTGAATTGATGTCAGAAATTTATCGAATTGATAATTCATTTTTCTGCGTGTATAAAAACGCGACAACTGGCCATAGGGAGTTAAGTCAGAAGACGTTTTGTCACACGTACTTGACCGTCAAACGCAAACATTTGTAATGATAACTTAGGCCTACTAATTAATCCAAACTTCGAGACAATGCATAGAACGATCAGCCAAACAAAACGCGTTTGTTACTGTTTACATAGCGTGCTCTACACAGCATAAAATCCGATGGTAAAATTACACGCAGCTGGATTACTACTTTTATTGCTGTGTAGTTTTTGTTTAATCATGGTCAAACATTCAAACGTGTTTTACTCAAAACGTCAAAAAGCGACGTGCGACAAGATAGCACGACAGCGTCGATTAAAACTCTTTAAATTTTAACTAGATAGAATGGGTACAACATTTTCGTTGCTGATGGTAGTTGTTATAAAATGAAGTTTAATAAGGTTTTGGCGATAAAATCATAACAACATATATTTTTGAAAAATGTTTTTTTCCAACATTTAATTTAGTTTGTATTTTCTTCGATTGTTGATTCTCAAGATTCAGCGATAATGCATTCAGAAGTTAACATCAAAGATCACTTCCAACCTTCTCGAAGAGAACGCCTCTCAACACGAAGACTTGCATCAGAAGAAAACTGCCAAAAAGAGAAGGTGCCAAAAACGCTGATTACTGACAAAGTATCACCCCATAATCGAGTGTCAAAACGAGCCCCGTTTACGTGTGGGCGCCAAAAGCGCCGCTTCTTCGCTCTTTTCGCAAACGCAATCAATGAACGAGCGAGCAAGGTTACGTGTGTGAGTGTGTGTGCACAAGTAACTGTGTATTATGAGATGAGAGCGGCGCAAGCCTTGATACGAATTTTATTGCACTGCGATCTCGTCACCTTAACACATCATTTTAGCTCGTTTTGCAGCACCTCTCTCTGCTCTCTTCCTCTCTCCTGAGGGGTCGCTCATAAACTGGATCACCGCGCGCGTATGTAACTGTTATAAAATTAATATCACATCCACTCTTGTGGAACTTCAACGTGCGGCGGCATGAGAGTATCAAGGGAGAGAGGTAGGGGCACGTCCTAAATTGCATCTTCAAAGAGGCAGATCACGATGACGATGGGTTGCCAAACGAACCGCGGTAAATTGTGGCGGCTCCGGATGGGTTCTTCACCGGGAAGGTCCTCAGCACGTTGATGGCATCAACTTTTGGGGTCGTTTCGGGGTATGATGGAAGGTTAGTGACGCGCGTTCCGGTTTGATGGTTTTCCTTAGCGTCACAGTGCACTCAGTTGTCACTCTAAACTTTAAATTTGAAAACTGTTCGGATATTAAATCTGGAAACATTACAGGTTATCTTTGTTATGAAACTGAGTGCAAGTCTGCAAACAATGTGTCGAGTGTTTGTCGTTTCACCGCGGATCGTGCCGCGTATGTTTGTCAACCATAGAAGAGCTTGAAGCCGTTTCACGGGGGCCAATCAAGGCTCTTGAGATCAGTGCCATTTCTCCGGCTCCAGTCACGTCTCCAGACTATCAAGTTAACTACATCTGGCGGAAGTATGTGGCGGTACGTCATAAGTTAGGGTTCGTTCAAAAATTACGTCCATGAATAGGGGGAGGGGGGGGGGTCTAGGGTTTGTGACAGCCCATGTTGAAGGTATAGGAAAAGTGCGTGACAGGGGGGAGGGGGGGGGTCTGAAATCCCGAAAATCACTGGACGTAATATTTGAACAAACCCTTAGGAGTGTTTATGGTAGAACTCTTTTTATCATACTTTTCCTTATGTTTGCATTCTTTGAATCGTTTATCGCGAATGTTGTGACACTTTTTTCCTTCGTTGAAACTTATTTCATGATATTAATAAACAAAATTGTATGATTTTCTTTAATGTCTTTCATAATATCGACAAATTTGAAAAATTAAAATATATTCCAATGGTTCAAACAAAAGTATGTTCAAAATCCATTCAAAATTACCTAAAGCAAAATTTTTTAAATTTTTTTTTAACTAGCTGTCATTCCATTATGACGAAATGGTCTAAATATCACACAAAAATAGCAGTATTGAAAAGTTCATTATAAAACTAATTTTAAGTTAATTTTTTCTGCATTTCACAGGAAACTCGTATTCAAAAGTATTGTTTTACAAAATTTCAAGAAACGTTGCATGCAACTCGTTGCAAAACTCGATTTTTTCAGCACTCTTCGTATTCATCCAACCCAGCAGAGCCTCGTAAGAAAAATGTTCTTAAAATATCGTTAAATATCTTTTTTTACAACCCATTGCATGACTACTAGGAGAACGGCATGGTAATTCCATCGAACACCTAATGTTGACATATCAACACTTTTTATTCAAAGCTTTTAAAAGGCTTTTTTAACTGAAATCGAGCAATAAAAAGTCAAAGTAGTTATGTCACAGACATAACCGGAATGGCGTAGACTACATAAAGTTTTGATATGTGGACATAGGGTTTTCCATATCTTAATTTTGAAAAATTAGCTAGATACTTTACATAGATTTACGGAATAAGAACATAAATGGGAGATGGAACCCCCAACACGATAAAACTTACACACCCTTATGACCAACCCAGTAAAATAATTCTGGAAAGTAACTTACTCAGTGAAGTAATTCTGAAACAGAATTCATAAACGAATTGAATTCCGAGTGAGTTGACTGGAAAGACCCATGCCAAACACAAATTTATAGGCCCAGTAAATAAATATAAACTCGAAAATGACTAATTCCTCGTCACAGTTTCCTGTTCTGATGCAAACCATGATCATGCATGATCGAGCTTGAACTGTCAGAGCTCCAGTGAAATATGGGACGGAAGTTCAAAAAAACAAGCTTGAAGTCGCATTTCATGTCAATAAAACTTTTGCTAGAAAGTGTTAGCTCATCTGTTGCAAACAAATCCGCAGCTGCCATGTAAACATACTTTGAATGTGTTGGTAAATTTCTGACTAGAAAGTCTCTTCAAACACCAACACCAAAGAGAGGAAGGAAAGAGAAGAACGAACGATTGTTGGCAAAAGAATATAGGGGTGGAAGTGGGATTGGGGGCGAGAGCAGCCTCAGAAAGCTGTGCATTCCGTCGCCCCCAAAGACTAAAATTCGTTCCTGAAATTTAAATTCAAATTAGCTCGCTGCCTCGTCCCGGGTGGGACGAGAGATGATGGCAACTCTTTCAACAGTTTGGAATTTGACACGACGTAATTCTTTCAGAAGCGCTCGCCGCGAATGCGACGAGCTAGTTGGATGTCCTGATTGTTTCCTAACCACGGCTTGACCCACGAGAGGCTTTTCGGCGGAAGGCAGCAGGCGCGCGCCTCATCTTGTTGATGCCTCGTCCCGGGTGGGACGAGGGACGAGGAGTGAGGCAACTCCGAAGAGTTGAGAAATCCTCACCCCCTACCACGAAAGATCCAAACGGTCCGGCCATCGAGAGGCAACTGGCTGACGGTGACGACGAGAAGGCGATGCGCGCTTCTTTTCCAGTTCTGGTCCCTCTCTCCTGCTGCTGCTGCTCTGGGCCGAGCTTTCCTGCTGCTGCTGCCGGTCCGACGTCTGAGACGTGAATGGTAGAGTGGGCTCTGGCGCGCGTTCTTATATATGATTTCGGCCCGCTACTTCCCCTCCTTTTTCGCGACCGACAGCGTTGCTCGGATGATTTTCCCCTCAAAATAGGTACTTGACATTCCCGTCCGTGAGTGGGAAGCACTCATTTTGCTTGCAAAATCTCTGCATTTTGAAAACATTTTAAATCATTCAATTGTTTCAATAGTTAAACTATTTTGTCAACAATGAAAGTTTTATAGCAAATTGCTGAATAATTTTCGAATCGAATGGAACATAAATCGTGTCGATTCGATTAGAGGAAAGGAAGATATAAGCGTTTGACGGATGACGCATTTATCCAGGGCCTTCGGCCCGGGTTTTTTTGGAATGGCACCCCAGTACCTTTGACAAAGACGTAGTCTACGTCAATAGAACAGAAGTTTGGCAAAACAGGGTGTTTAAACAGTGGAAATCAAAGGAATTGGTTCCTAGTCTTCAACCTGCCAAACATATGAGAATTTTGCTATTTATGCAGAAGCAAAACACATCTGATTAAATTGTTATTTTTGACATTCAATGTAAAACACCGTTTTAAAACAACGACAGAGAGTCTCTGTCAGAGGCTTACGAAAGGGAATTAAGGGGAAAGAATATTTGTATTATTTAGTTATGACCTTGTGACAATACAATTATGCAAATCTTGCAATTTTAAAAAATGCTTTTGATTTTTGTTTATCTCCCATAAATTTTTTGTGGAGTATCGAAGATTTTTAAAGGCCTTTTTAAGTGAGGCATGCCAATAGTTACAAAATATTTAGTTTAAAATGCGTCCAATTCTCTTAAAACAGCTTACCTTGATAGTTTTCCACATTTTCAGAATGTCTCAATCTGCTGACAAATTCAGAAAGGTTTCCTCTCCTCGAAAACCCCACTATAACTAACGTTGACACGGCTAAGTGAGTTTCTCGACTCCCTAAAAGAACCCTTCGCAAATCACATTTCCCAACTTTGTAGCCACGTGTGTGTAAAGATGTATGTAACTTGGTATGCATTTTTTGCTTTCCCGTTTGTAAAAGGAGCAACAGTCACTTTGCTCGCCCCCACAGCCATTTCCAGCGCACGTCTTCATCTCGAAGATTTAAGAAGACAGTTCTAACAAGCATCGGTGCGTGCCTTTTCAAGGGGTTTCCGTGTTACATCATAGACCGAACTTCAAGGAGCAGGAGGTGCAGACATTCCTGTCGACACCCTTAGAGCGCAAAAATCTCCGAACAAGAGTCAGGAATGCGCCTCAAACATACACCGAAAAGTCAAAGGATAACGTGTCAGAGTCAGTCTGCGCCGGCAGGAAGGGTTTCTGCAATGTAAGCGGGATTCAAATTGAAAGTTGAAGTTGAAAGACATTCCACTTTGCGTCTCGTGTAGAACACAAGTAACCGGTTTGGCAGACTCTTTGGGTTGGGTGAAAAACTTTTCCGACGTCGTCTTGCCACCACGGTTTCCCCAAAAGTGTGAACATTTTGAAGAACGATCCAACTTTTAACGAATCGGCTTCTTTTCAACTGGTTGGTTGACTTGGGAAGTCCCAAACCCCTAAATCCCTCTTCCCAACAACAACAAAAAAACGGAAAAAGAATCATTGAACGAGCCACAAAACCAAGTCTCCGAGAATGAGAAAAATTCGGAAATGAAAAGCCAGTCCTTCGCACTTCTTTTGCGGAAATTTCCGCCATCAAGGAAAAATTTCAAAAGCGTCGCAAAAGATGGTACAAATTTCAGCTTAAATTGCCACTTTGGAGCGTAACAGTTTCGTCTTTTTTGCATGCCACGAGAAAGTGGTGTCCGAGAGTCGTTTTGGGGATTTTATCTGCGATAAACGAAAAATGGCTCAAATTCACTCAACGTTCATTTTTTTTTTTTTTTGCCAAACTGTCTTGCGATGTCCTAGAATTGCCGGTTTCTTGATCCTTTAGGAAAAAGGTTGGAATGTTTCTGCCTCGAAGCACGCCAGGATTTGCTTTCGCATCGTGGCGTGTTGTGTCCAGTTATTTTTTTTTGTGGATTTTTGCTCTCCCCAGAAGCGATAAAAGGTTTGGAATATTTTGGGGAAAGTGTACTCAATCGGGAAACTTTGTCAGAGAAGCCCGTTGGGTGGTATCCTTCATCAGTTTGATGGAGTTTCTTTTTTTTTTATTTATGCCCAAATAGGGCTTTTGGGTTTGATATCACCTCGTCCGTCCTTGAGACTAACTTTTGTGATGTGTCCCTGTTTACTCTACACAGTTAGCCGGTTACTCGTACCCATTGACTTGGGGTAGCGAGTTGGTTGTTGGCTGACCTGTGCTTTTATCCCATTCTGGTATGATACAGTTCATGAAACTGATCATCTTTTTGGGATGAGTGCGCCATACGGCGTATGGCGAGAGAAGGCGACTTCCTAGGGAATTCAGCCTTCGAGTAGCAATTGCTCCACAGGTGCAGAGCAAATGCGCAGAGCTTTCCAGCTCTGTGTTGCAGAAGCGGCATATGTCGTTGTCGACCATACCGAGTTTTTTGAGGTGATACTTTGCAGGACAGTGCCCTGTAAGCAGCCCCGTTACAGTGCGCAGTTCACTACGTTTTAGACCAATAAGCTTATTGGTAATTGCAGGTTTTGGTGTAATGAAGTTTTTGGCTTGTCTACACCCCTGTGTTGCAAACCATGTGGAAGAAATTTGGTTATCCTCCCATTTTTTTAACTCGTACTTTACAGCACATTTTGATGTACCCAGAAATGGTTCAGGACCAACAAATTTAGCCGATGACCCCTGCCTAGCGAGCTGATCGGCAAACTCGTTCCCCCTGATCCCACAGTGCCCAGGTACCCAGAACAAAGATACTTTGTTCCGGCGGGACAGCTCCCGTAGTACGTCGATGCAGTCCCAAACGAGTTTGGACTCCACCCTTGCGGCTTTCAGAGCTAGCAGTGCTGCCTGACTGTCCGAGAATATACCGATTTTCGCATGCCTATAGTTCTTTTTAAGGCAATGCACAGCGCAGGAGTATATAGCATAGACTTCTGCTTGAAAAACGGTGGGCCATTTACCCATCGAGATGGATAGTTTGATCCCTGGTCCAAAGATCCCAGCTCCAGTGAGATCACCTATTTTGGAGCCATCTGTATAGAAGCAGATAGTTCCTGGTGGAAGTTCTGGCCCCCCAGCACACCAGAGTCTACGAGTTGTTTCAACTGTATCGTATGGAGTGTCTATGTTGGGTCTCGCTTCCATGCAGTCTGTAACTGTTGTTACTAGAGGAGTTATGTCGAACTCCTTCATGATGCGCAGGTGACCCGTTAGATCACCTTCGTAGTTGATATTATGCCTTCGCTGTCGTAGTGCTCCAGTCTCCGCTTCCTTCTTGACGTAAAGATGTAGTGGTAGAATGTGGAGCAGTGCCTCCATTGCAGCGGTCGGTGTTGTTTTCATAGCACTTGTGATGGAGAGGCAGGCCAACCGCTGAACCTTGTTCAACTTTGCTTGCGCCGTCCTCTCGTTCACTTTTGGCCACCATACGAGAGACGCGTATGTTAGCCTCGGTCGTGCTATGGTGGTGTAAGACCAGAGAGCCAGTTGAGGCGAGAGGCCCCAGGTCTTTCCGAACAGTTTACTGCAGGTCCAGATGGCCGATATTGCTTTTTTAACGGCGTAATCCAGATGTGAGTTCCAGTTCATTTTGCGATCCAGGAAAACTCCTAGATACTTGACTTCAGAACTGAAGTCGAGCCGAACACCTTTAATCACCGGCGGAGAAATGTTATGTTTTCTCCGCCTAGTGAAAGGAATTAAAACGGTTTTGTTGGGGTTGATGGATAGTCCCTCTTGTGTGCACCAGTGAATGATGTAGTTGAGACCTGACTGCAACCTGCACGAGATCGTCGCGTCACATTTGCCCCTGATGATGAGGGTAACATCGTCAGCATATCCTATGACTTCGTACCCTAGTTCGGAGAGATTTTGTAGAAGTGTATCTACTACTAGCGACCAAAGCAAGGGTGAGAGTACCCCTCCTTGCGGACATCCTTTGGCCGCTTTCACGACTACAGTTGTATCTCCTAGCGATGCAGAAATTTCCCTGCTCTTAAGCATGGTTTCTATCCAGTTCGTGGTTGTAGCGTCTATTCCTCTGTTGAGAAGTGCCGTTTTGATTGATCCGTATGATGTGTTGTCGAAAGCTCCCTCAATGTCCAGAAACGCCCCTAGAACCGTTTCTTGATGCCTAAGTGATTTTTCAACAAGCGTCACCAGATGATGTAACGCGGATTCCGTAGATTTACCCGATTGGTAAGCATGTTGATGCCTGTGCAGCGGAGAGTTTTTCAGGAACTCCGCGCGGATATAATTATCCGTGATTTTTTCCATAAGTTTTAACAGCGTGGATGTCAGACTTATGGGTCTGAAGGCTTTAGGCAAAGTCTTGTCAGGTTTGCCAGCCTTTGGTAAGAAGATCACCTTAACCTTGCACCAGCTTTCCGGGATGTATCCTAGAATATAGCTAGAGCGAAATATTGTGATCATTTCGGGCAAGATGATGTCGCCCGCTTTTTGTAAGAAGATGGGAAGTATACCGTCGGGTCCAGGAGATTTCAGGGGCTCAAAAGCATGGAGAGCCCACTTGATCGACGTACTTGTGAACATACGTCGAGCAAGATGGATTGCCTCTACCGGAACGCTTCTTCGCACGTTGAAGTCCGCTGGTCTGTTGGTAACTGCTTCATCCTTAGTTGATGATCCAGGAAAATGAGTGGACATAAGCACGTCCAGAGTATCCTTGTTTGTTTTCGTGAGACTTCCGTCTTCCGTTCTTAATTGCCCAAGACCATTAGTGTGATCTTTGGACAGCGCCTTTTGTAGTCGGGTAGCTACGGGCATTGTCGCAATGCTTTCACAGAATCTTTTTTTCGATTCTTTCTTAGCATTCCGCAACTCAGCGTTGTATTTGGTGAGAGCTGCTCTATGGGCATCCCAGTTTCCCGAGAGTTTAGCCCTGTTGAACAAGCGTCTTGCTTCTTTGCGAAGATCTGCCAGCTTTTCGCTCCACCAGGGAACGTCACGGCACACCCTCCTTTTTTTCAACGGACAGCTTGCGTTGAACGCCTCTATGATCCTTCCCTGAAGATTTTCCGCTTCAGTTTCCAGTTCCATAGGAGTCCGAATTTTTGGATTGATCGGCATTCGCGTACCTTGCAGGTGTTCCTTGAAGGCATTCCAGTCCGTTTTAGCGGGAATTCTATATTCCTCAGTTTCCAGCGCCTTGGCTTCGATGTTGAAGACAATGTGCCTGTGGTCAGATAGGCTGGGCTCGTCCGAAACGTGCCAGTTTTTAACTTTTTCGGAGATTGAGGAACTACACAAGGTGAGATCCAGTACCTCTTGTCGAATAGCGTTGATAAAAGTAGGTTTGTCTCCCTCGTTGCATACATTGACATCGTTTGACGAAAGGTATTCAAGAAGGCACTCACCTCTTTTATTTATGTCCGTGCTGCTCCAGATCGTGTGATGTGCGTTGGCGTCGCATCCAATTAAAAATGGTTTGTTGACGTCTCTGCAGTATCTCACGAAAGCTGTGGTTTCAAGTGGCGGTACGTCGTCCTGGTCACCAGGGAAGTAAGCCGACGCAATTATCAGCTCCTGTTTTCCCGTGGCTGTGGGGACTTCTACCGTGATTGCAACGATGTCTCGCTGGATGAATTCTGTAATGGGAGTATATTTAATACCACAGCGCAACAGAATGGCAGTCCTGGGCTTAGACTGAGTGTTGCAGTAGATTAACTTACTGTTTTGTGTTGGTAATCCAAGAATCTTCGTGTTGTTAACCCACGGTTCTTGTAGTAGAGCAATAGTTATTTGCTCTTTCGTGAATCTCCGGCTTAGGACACTGGAGGCGCCCTTCGCGTGATGG
This sequence comes from Culex pipiens pallens, assembly GCF_016801865.2. NCBI lineage: Eukaryota > Metazoa > Arthropoda > Insecta > Diptera > Culicidae > Culex > Culex pipiens. Next base: position 106,423,372 of record NC_068937.1, on the reverse strand, counting down.
AGATTCACTTGCAAGCAGCGAATGCTGCTCATTATTGGGATGAGGAACTGCCAGTTGCCGGACCCGCTAGTGGCCCGGGTTTTGGGCGGCAGTTACCCGCAGCTGTAGAGCCGTGTTTCTTGGATGCTCCCGCGATGGCAGATTCCAGTGGCTGAATGCGGCCAGTTACGGGGCCACGACCAACACCTTGCAGATTGCTCTGTTTGTTTTTGCTAGAACCAGGTGGTTGGAGCTTCTTGTTTGAGCTTGCACCTTGCGGAACCTTCCATGGTTTCGTCTTGCGACTACTTCCAAGTGGTTGTTGCTTGGATTCAGACTCAGACTTTTGCAGAACCGTCCCTGGCTTCGCGTTAACGTCAATCCGGTCAAGTGGTTGCGAGCAGCTCGGTTGAGCGCCCGATAGAACCTTCCTCTCCGTATTTTGACTGTCCTGAGCAGGTGGTTGCGGAACATGTTCCGTTTGAACCTTCCCTGTCAAGGTAGCAGAATCTTTCTGGTCGGAGTTGGCCGTTGATCCCGTAACTTTCCGCAGACGTGCCTTACCAAACGTGTAGTTCAGTTGGAAGTGCTGCGCTGCGACTTGTTCCGCGGATTTCTCGTCCATCTCGATCAGCAGTTCGATGGTCTTCGAGTGTTCCGTTCTACGAGCGACCTTCCACTGCTCAGTGCGGAAGTCATCGTTTTGGTTCTGGACAAGTCTTATAATGTCCTCACTGGTGTACTGAAGACTGTCTTGGAAATATCCCAAGAATAGGACTTGTTTTGGCAGGTCAGCAAGGTTTACAGCAACGAGCTCCGCACCTTCCCATGGTTGAAGCTTGTTCACCACCTCTTTTGTCCAGCCAGCGGTCGCCTCATCAGCGCAAGCGAGGATGAGATAACCGTATTTGAAAGTGCAGTTCCTGTATTTCGGTCTGACGACGGGTGTCTCCAGCTTGATAATCAGGTCCAGCAGTTGCGTGCGGATAGCTTTCAGCTCTTCCGTAGTTAACGTTTTGGCGGGGTATCCTAGTGGAATGACAGCGACATGGATCGCTTCAGCCACTTCCTTGTAGGAGATCATCCCGGCTTGGGCAGCCGGTGGTGGTGCGGGTCCTTCAGATCCACGGTTTCTAATTTCTGATGGAGTTACTTTTTCCGCTTGATTGAATTCATTGAAAGGAATTTTGCTGTCATGGTGTTGCAGACCTGTTCCGGTGGAGTTGGTTGTATTTCCAATTATCAATTTTACGGCGACCTTAGCTGAAAAATCATAACATCCACTTAGCGAAATGAAGTCTGCAGTCCCAAAAATGAATCGAAATAACTAAATAACATTTTAAGCTCAAACCACTTCTGCTTTGCATACAAACGAAAAGCTGGCAAGCTTAATAAGTCTCATCTTGATTCAAATTTAAATTATGTTACCTTTTTTCCTCATTCTCGTCCATCGCAAAGTGCTACCCCTCTTCGGGTCAGTCATTTTCACAAGAGTAAATCTTGTTTACAAGTCGGTCCACGTCGCTAAAAAACAATACCAAGCATTTCTCTCGGTCCCATCCATCCGACTCCTCAAGCCGTGCTGTCGACCCAATTATCCGAAACTTCAGTCAGTCAGTGGCGGACAAATTAAGGCATTCTTCGCGGTTTCGTTCCAAATCTGCCGGCTCTTGGTTCGCGTGCCGATATCGTTAATTAATTCCATTGTTGACATGGGCAGGAGGAGCAGGAGAGGTGGAATCGCGGCCCATCCACGTCCATCATCCTGGTGGCAACTTTCGCTTTCCAATTATGTCTACCGAAGAAGAGACACTGGGCTTATTCAACATCTCTTCCAAAGATGACAGAGTGCTACTAAAGTTGTACGAGGATGGCTAAGTACCCTTTTCTAGTGGCTCTGTGCAAACATCTGTGGGGAAAAACCGACGAAACGAGTGCACTTCTTTTGGTCACCATCTGGTTCACTGGATTGTAGGGTGGGTCACTCGAAAAAGACGTCACATTTGCATTTAATTACATATAAAGCTTTTAGGTATTGTAATTCTAAATTTTGTTGAAACCAGCGATGGAATAATCATCATCAAAAGAAAATCATTGGACGTTCATCAAGAGAAAAAATCCGAAGGGAGCATGGCTCTCCTCTCTCGCGCACGAAAGATCGGTAAAAGAAATCTAAAAAAATCATCATCTTGATTATTCGGCGGAACATCTTATTCACTACTACACTTGCAGGTGTAACGCCACAAGTCGAAAAATGACCTGTCACATTTTGTAGATGGGCAAAGTGTGTAAACAGAGCGAAATAAATAATTTTAAGTGGTGCTGACAAGGAAATTCACAAAAAAATATCAACAGATTGATTTTCTTTGAGAAGTTCGGGAGCGATTTTCTTTTGTGTGATTTGCCTCCTCTCTCTTTCGCGGGTGAAGAAAGTTCGCTAGCGAAATTGATTTATTTGCGATTATTCCATCCCTGGTTGAAACTCATCATAGGTGCCTTATCAAGACATGCCAGTGTTCGAAAGAGTAAACCAAAGCTAAGAGAATTTCTGAGCATAGAGAGCAACTCCTTTACTCACTGTCGTCTTGGCTGAAAAGACTGATGATTTGGCTTCTTCATTGACATCTCAAATCTTCGTGGTTTACGACCACCCCCTTCGGGGCCAGTGCAGTCACGTCCACCAACCGGCAACATCCCGGGCACAGCAGACTCAGAGACCCTCGATCGCAGATATGCAGAGGAGCACGAAAAAGTGCTCACCACGGCTGCTGCAGTAGTGCTGCGCGCCGGGAGATGTCTTGTTTTGTAATTGAATTAGCTTAATTTGGTTACTGTTAATTGTTTTCTTACCTTATCCGTCTCGTTGTTGCTGCTGGCTGTGAAGGAGTGGAGGAGGATTTGAAGCCTCTTTGGCTCGAGGGTGTTCAGAAGACATGAACTGTTCAGCAGCTCCACCAAGAGTATGGAGTGAAAAGGTATGTTGTGATGAAAGTTAAGGCGCAAAGCTTAAAGTTTTGCGTAATTCGCTTTGCGATACGGTTAGTGCACTCTATTGCGTAGTTTAGCGGAATTTAGAGCGGACTTCTGATGAAATTTTGTGCGACTGCTAATCGGATCATTCAATCAGACAAAATGTGCGAAAAGCTTTTTGCAAGCAAATGGCAATGCATTGAATAAGTGATTTAGTAATATTTTAAACTAGTTTTTTTCTCAAAAAAAAAACAGGCGTTTTTAACTGCATGTAGAACACTCACCCGAAAGACGTTACTCATGTTTTCACAGTGTAATTAACGTTGTAGAAAAATTTATCATCATACACAGCTGACCTGACACGCGAGCTTCTCCGTAACATGGGAAGCTCAAGATCCCAAGAAGATTCTATACAAAAAAAGCAAAAGAAGAGGGGAAAAATTCGCAAAAAATTATGCTACAACAACTGTTGACGACAAGTCGAACTCAACTTCGCTGCACCATCATCAGGGAGAGACCCCGACGGAGTGGGCTCTCCAAAAAGGCGTGTCCAAGAACGACCCATCAACAGCTTGCAGCGGGACACCGTCCAAGAAGGTGGATGAAAAGGGTAACCGCAAAGCCCGGAGGTGGGGTGAAGGGGCGTGGGGATCAACGTGATGAATAACTGGACAATAAATCATTACATAACCGGACCGGCTCGGGATGACCACATGGAGTCCACGAGTTGCGATGTCGTAAGAGCGACAAGGATGTTCGACGTTGACATTCTTCCTTGCAATTCCCATCATGCTCAAACTGACCTACCGTCCCGAAGAACCCACCAGCATTCTTCATGCTGTGGCGGTGAGGGACTCGCTCCATCAAACGAAGATGCCCTGCTGGCGCGAGCGCGTTCTGGACACAAGACCCCAAGTTACAAAGTTTTCGCATTCTTCAAGCTCGTCGTCGTCGTTGGCTTTCTTGCCAAAACTGCACTGCGACACTCGACGATGTCATCCCCGAGAACGACAAGATATTGCCCGGATACTTGCTTTTTTGGCTCGGGAACTTGCTGCGAGCAGCTTTTTTGTTAGGAGTTGGTGTAATGGTCTCTTGTCCTACGATAGAATTGACGTATAATTTTTAATCTTCATCCGGAAACTTTTCTCATCTAAATACATTTAAATTTTCAAAGTTTTCTAAAACAAAAGTATATTAAATTTGCGACAAAATGGCACCACTTCAACATTTCCTTAATGTTTGCTGTTCAACCAGCAAAGCCACAACCTTTCAGACCAATGCAGGCCAACGTTGTTTTCCAGTAAGAACCCGGGACGTTGAGCAGCAGCCAAAAGTCGGACAGGAACATGCGTTGACTGGTGACGACGGTGTTTGCTGTATACTGCCCTGCACTCTGAAGACACACACACACACACACAGTAAAAGGTCGTGAGAGGACACCGGACGAGATAAAAGATGCATCGCTGCTGCGTGATGTTCGGCTTAAGGCAGCGCACAGATTGTCGTTGCATCTTTGGTTTGCGGATTTTGGTGGATTTTTGCGAAAATACATATATTTTTTTTAAGTTCTTCAAACCTCTGCAAATTTAATGGCTAAGACTTCCGCTTGCCAAAAATACCAAAAAAATGGTGATTTGAACACAGAAATAAAAATTATTATTATTAATGATGACAGATTTTGTGTAAATTATTGTTTTAAATTGTAAAAATTGGTGAATTTTCATCAGTTTCTGATGAATTTTCATCAGGTTCACATTTTGACACATTTTGGTAAAATTACTTTAAAAAGAGGTAATATTCAAGCAACCAAAGTTTCAACATTCCTAAATGCCTTTTTTTTCTGCAAAATGGATAAATTGATAAATTGATAAATTGATAAATTGATAAATTGATAAATTGATAAATTGATAAATTGATAAATTGATAAATTGATAAATTGATAAATTGATAAATTGATAAATTGATAAATTGATAAATTGATAAATTGATAAATTGATAAATTGATAAATTGATAAATTGATAAATTGATAAATTGATAAATTGATAAATTGTTTATCTAATTTTCTAATCTAAACAAATAAAAGTCAAGGATATAAAAATGGAATAACTAAACAAAATGATTTGTTCAATTTTGGATCGTCACCAGGGTTACCAGGTCAAAATTTTAAAAATCCGGCAAAGTATCGATAAAAAATCAGGAAAAATCTGGCAGACGAAAATCTTACAGTTTTGAATGGAAAAGGGGAAGGAATGTATGGATTAGTTAAAAGTTTGTAGAATTTAGATGGTTTGACTTATTTTATGGCCACAAAATTGATGAATTGCCATTTTCTTTTAGAAAAACACATTCTATTTTTTTTTATTTTCATTTTAAAATTAAAACCTGGCAAAATCTGTCAATATCTGGCACGGAGAAGGGTGAATCTTTATTCTGGCAGACACTTGAAAAATCTGGCATTCCCAGATTTATCTGGCAACCTGGCAACCCTGCATGCCATTGACAGTATGGTTCACTGCATAATATTTCTCTGTTAGAAGAAAGATAAGCAAAAGAAAGGTTCTAAGTGTAGGTTACGATCAGGCTCTCCAGGTTGCAAGATAAATCTGGGAATTCCAGATTTTTCAAGTGTCTGCCAGAATAATGATTCATCCTACTATGTGCCAGTAATTGACAGATTTTGCCAGATTATTCACCTTATGCCCAATTTGATCTACTTTTGATTAAAATGAACGAATGTAATTGAAAATTAGTAAAATTAGAATTTGTTAATTTTAATTAGAATATGTTAATTTAACACTTTTGAGGCGATAAAATCAGTTTAAACATCAAATTTCTACAATCTTTTGAATTAATTCATATCCTCCCTACCCTTTACCATTTAGAATTTTTAGATTTTTGTCTGCCAGATTTTATTAGATTTTTATTCGGTTTTTGCCAGATTTTTCAAATTTTGACCTGGTAACCCTGATGATATGGTGCCAAGAAGAGTCTCACTAACTTTATAAAAGTTCAAATGAACATAGAAAACCCATAGCGCATTGGTTATCTTGAAAAAAGTACTCTAGAATCAGGGCTGTGGAGTCGGAGTCGGAGTCGGAGCCGGAGTCGGTGGAGTCGGGTCTTTTTGGGGACCTGGAGTCGGAGTCGGAGTCGGAGTCGTCAAAACTCGAACAGCTGGAGTCGGAGTCGGAGCCGGAGTCGGCTAAATTTTAAGAGCTGGAGTCGGAGTCGGAGCCGAAGATTTCTGATAACCCGGAGTCGGAGTCGGAGCCGGAGTTATCTTAAATTTAACAAAAAATATGTTTTTTTTATTATTCAGTATTTCCTATCGAACAGCTTAATTTACAAAACATCTTATATTTTTAATTGATTTATCAGATCAGTTTTTGAAACTTTTTATTGTGATTGAAAAGCTCTAATTGTGTTATTACACTATAATCACTAAATGATAACCTCTTACCCAAGTATGTAGCATCATAATTTAAAAAATAATAAAAAATATTGGTTATGTAGTCAGACATATCTCATTGATTCTTGAATGCTTCCTTTTTCCTATTTTTTGATGTGCCTTTTCAATTCAAATTTGACCAAATTTCATCCAGTTATTTCTGAAAAAAGTACACACACAGTCATCTTTTACCCCGATAGCATATGTCTTGGAAGTTTTAAGTTAAATCATTTTTTAGGAAAAAATTACGAGGTACATAAAAAGATTAAATATAGTAATCACTGTTTTTGCAAATCGAAAAACGTCACTGACAGTTTAACTTTTGTAACAAATAATCAACGATAATAACAATCTCTTACTTGAAATTCAACATGCGCATTTTGTTTATAACTGAGTACAAGAAATTCAAAGGGTTGCATTTAAAATAATTGAAACTAACAAAAAATATCAAAACAAGTTGCAACAAATTTTGAAATATTAAATAACTATTTTGATATCGTTGCAAATTATCGTTGAACAAATCTCATGAATTCAGAACAAAAATGAACTAATAAAAAAATGTGTAGAACAAAATATAGGATTTTAATTTATTTTTTCAAATATTATAAAAAAACAAAATATTATCAACTGGTACGAATTTTCTCAAACTGTTTGTCCCACGCCAATATGACGGAAGGTGATAATCATTGCATAGCAATGTACCTTAAAAAAATGAAATATTTGTGACCTAGAAAATATTTTACTTGTGGATATTTGTTTTTTATTATATTTTAAGTTTTTTCATAAATTTTGATGGAGGCGCAAGATCATTCATAAAGCTTCGTTTTAGGTGAAGATTTAAGAAGTATCGTGCGCCTCCTTTTTAAAGCATAAAATTTTAAAATTAAAATAAATTAAAAATTTCCAGGTTAAAATATTTTCCTTGCCACAGATATTTGAAAAGGACATCTTAAGCGTCCTTTCCACGAAGAAATTGTTTAGATACATTGATTTGCAATAATAATCTCCTTCAGCCATGGCGTGTAGCCATGTACGTCTTAAAAAAAACAAAAAAAATGTTTCGTTTAAAATTGTCATTTAAAAACAAGTTGCCTGTCACTGTACTACTTACAAATGTCAGCCTGAATGTGAGCAAATTGAATTTTAATGTTCAATAGATCATTAAGGCCAGGTTTCTTTTAGGTATTCTAATCTAATCTAATCTAATCTAACCCTAGCGCAGCCAGTCTTTCGAGGGCATCCTGGAAAATGCCTTAGGTTGATTAACGCCTAGCATCCTCTTGTCATTATTAACATTTGCAGTGCCCCAATGCAATAAATTGCTTTGAAACATCACAAAACGTTAAAGCGGCCAGTCCAACTGCGTAAAGTTTACCGCAAAGATGATTCGTTGAATTGGATTGAGTTTGAACACGAATGTTCAAACAACAATACAGTTCTGAATCTACAGGGGAGGAAGAAACGTGGGGATCCCCCGCTCACGTTCCTGTTTTTTATAGCAATGAATCGTTGGGAGCACCATGCTAAGAAGTTTTGGTGCTCCAGGACCCTCGAGGATGGGACATTGTATTTCCACAAATGTAAGGCCTGGTTTCTTTTAGGTATTCATTTAAAAATAACATTTTAATATTTAAATTTATTAGCTTTGAAAAAAAAACATTTTCAAATTTGAGGTTAAGTAAATAAATCCAAATTTACTTACAAAACTGTTTTTCTCAAAATGCCTCTAAAACTGACGATATTTTTTGATTTCTGTTTCCATAACGTATAAAACTTGTAACCTAGAAACTTTTTTTCCGTTTATTTTCTTTAATTTACTTTTACTTTACTTATTTTTCTTGAGAAAAACATGACGCTTAGAGAGTATTTAAATAATCCTTTTATCAATGTTTTAAAAATAATTAACTAATAATAGTTAACTAACTTTTGAAACATTTAACAATATGTGGATTCGGAGTCGGAGTCGGAGCCAACCATTTGTTGAAAGCTGGAGTCGGAGTCGGAGTCGGAGTCGGCTAGAGTTGGTAGGCCGGAGTCGGAGTCGGAGTCGGAGCCAACCATTTGTTGAAAGCCGGAGCCGGAGTCGGAGTCGGAGTCGGCTAATCTGAGAAAGCCGGAGTCGGAGTCGGAGTCGGAGTCGTTTGAAATATGACCCGACTCCGCAGCCCTGCCTAGAATTGTGTATTGCCATGCTATACAGATACTTAAACAATTTATCCTGTAAAAAAATTAGCTTTGAAAACGATGTAAACTTAACCATAGATTAGCAATTAAAATAATCTTAAATGTATTTAGAAATTATTCTTCTTCGAGTATTATTTATTTTTTGGCAATAAGCCATTATCAAAACGTAACCAATTCGCTTATCAATCCCAACTTGAACAAATACCCAAAAAATGATACCAACTCTATGCAACATTCGCGAACCCACATGCAGTACGTTTGTAACCAGCGTTAAGTAACGATCTAGTGTACGGAGTCACAGAGCCCAACTCGAGGGGGTTTCGCAAACCATCAAAAATTCCGGTCCAAAAATGAGCGTTGGTGAGTCATGTCCGCTTATCAGCCGTACTTTGAGTGAATGAAGATTAAATTAGCGTTTTTTGTTTGTTGTTAACACTGCTAACACAACCTAAGTAATCATTTTCTAGTTCGTCGTGGTTGCATTTGTCGTTGCCACTTAGTGTTTGATCATTTAAAAAATATTAAACAAAAAACAAACTAAAAAATAAACGCAAAGTGGGCTCTACCTTACACAATGTATGTATAGTAGCCACACTTCAGATTAAAAATCAAGTTTTAAGGATTTGCAAATGGCAAATCGTGAAGCACCATCAACAAGTCCCAAACTCAACAGTCTGGACGCAATGTTCGATCTACCAGGATGTTCCCGGTGATGCAGTGCGCGCCGGTCATGACCAGGACGGGTCACCGATCTTCGTGGGCCGTGCCTTGCTGAACGAGAACACCCTCACGCTTCCGGCCAAGATCATCCCGGGCAAGCAAGCGGCGTATGTGTGCCACAGTGGGACAGAATTAGCTGTGAGACACTTTGAGGTGAGCTGATTGTTACAAATTCCGCTCATTTTTGATCAAAGAAATATTATCTTTCGCGGCAGATCTTAAGAGGCGCGGGATTCACCTGGGTCCAGGGCAGCTACGGAAATGTTCCGAGTGGGGCGGTTCCGGGTGGAAATTCGAGCTCTGGTGAGCTGCTGTACATTGGGCGTGCCCATCACGAGGGCAGCTTGACGCTGGGTAAGATTCACCGCAGCCATGGATGTCTGTACATTCCGTTCGATGGGGCCGAGCTCAGCTTTCAGGAGTATGAGGTGCTGGTGAGACAGCAGTGATGAAGGTGTGATTGACTATTGACTAGCTCATGAAATGTTTTGGCAAAAAAACTATTAAAAACTGCTTCTAAAACTGTGTTTAGTTCCAGACCGTTGCTTGTTATGACGTAAAAAAGCAAATCGTAGAAATTTTCCTCACTTGAAAACTGATAGTTTTTTTCATTAAGCTTCTTTTCAGATTTGATTTATTATGTAATGCTTTGAATCAGGTCCAACAATTGAATAAAGCAAGTTTAATTTTGGATAAGTCATGTTTTAAAATTTATTAATATCGCTCCAGACTTCATCGGAACCATTTCACGGAATTCGTAAACCAATTCAGAAGGCACAATACGTGATCAGCTGAGAGGCTTCAACGGTCCCTTCCCAGAATGCTGTCAATCATTCATAACTGTGTATCCCCGCTCTTCCTCCGCTCTAGAGTCAATGAAACTCGCGTCTTTGGTGGAAACCGTTTCTTGGTCATCAGGTGGGCATCTCTTGGTGTGGAAATCATGAGAAAACGGGGAGAAGAAAACTGGGCGCGTGTGCTATCTCAAGTCGTAATCGGCGACAGCAACAGTCAGCACACTCCCATGCACTCCAAAGCGTCCCGAGAATGTCCCAGGAAAGTTGTGCTCGTCACACATGTTAACCATTTTTGGGCAGGGTTGAAGTCTAAGTTGAATTGAGATTTGAGACAAAGTGATAAAAACGCCTGTTGCGAACAAATTTCCCAAGAGTTTTAAATTTCGAGAAATTCATTTTTTTATGGAAACATTTTATGAATACAACCCTTAAGAATCACATTTCCCTTCTCCCATCAAAGCAACCCCCCTCGGGGAACGTGCAGAAGAAAGGCCGGGAAAATTTCCCAAGAACAATAACAATAACTAATTACTATTATGATGATGATTTGTTTCATTGCATTCATATCGCGCTGGCACACGAGTCCAGCGGGGAAAGAGTTTCGTGCAAATAAATAAATTTCTGCTGATCCGGAGTCGTAGCGTTTGATGCATTCAAATGATACGTTTTTGTTCGGATTTGAACACCGTTAGGGGAAAAATTTCATTCTGAAACGGTTATTCAAACAAACGGAGCCAAATTATGTGACAATTTTGTTAGAAGCTAAAACTTTCAGTGTCCCAGAAATGATACCAACATAAGCAACACGAGCAACACTAACAAATTAAGACGACAACGACCCCGGGAAGACCCCTGGCCTTCTTCGGCGCCACGTGAAATGCTCGCCAGAGGGCACGTGAATCATCTCATCATGCAAGTCGAAGACCCCGACTGCTGGAAGAGAGTTGCTGCCATGCTGTGCATGCTAATGTGATGGCGCGAAACTTTAGCTCTTTTTTCCTTGCGCATATATGAATTGGAAGCAACTTTGCAGTTTGGAGCCAAGAAAGAAGTTTTTTGAATGGGAAAAATTAATAATCATAGTGCTGTTTGCTCTTTGGTTTCTGCGGTTGCTGTGAAAATTTATGGCATTGTTTTGCGGTTCCAATTGTGGGACTTTTTCTCAAGAAGGTTGTTGTTTGCTCATGCATCCACACTTATTATACATAATGAACTTCTTCCTAAAGTTGTTGTTTGCTTTTAACTAATCATCTTCATTTGCTATCAGTTGTTTAAAAACCGGAAATAATATTGTAATGAAACTAAAAAAACTAAGAGAAAATAAATCCTCATTTCTTGAAAAAAACAACCAAACCTTCACGCTCAACGATTTTTTCAAAGGCCATCCATAAATTACGCCCTCGAAATCTCCTCCAGAATGTAAATGCCCTAGCTTTACGTGCTTCTCCTCCTATGGCAGGTCAGATTTTCCGCTCCATTGAACACCTCACGTCCGATAAATCTCCACTCTAATGGGTCATTTTTGTGGAAAGTAAAATTTTCCGACCCAGCAGGACTTACACCGCCCCACCAAACTTGAACTCAAGTATTACATTTTCGACGAAAACAACATCATCGCCGTTGCCACGTCCAGATCTCCTTCCGGAGCAAACTGTTTTTTACTGGTTCACTGCTGTGATTAATGGGGTCCTGCCCGGAGTGCGTGGAGCACCAAAATGGACTTAACAGGAAATGGGCAAATGAAAACATTGGGTTCTGCGAAAAATTGCAATATTACTATAAGTTATGGAAATTTCAACGGATTTTTATATTCATGATATACGGAGCAAAACCCCAAACATTTAAAGTAACACGCTTAAAGTTCAGTTTGTATTTCTGCACACACACAAAAACCAAACCTGTGGCACTAAAACCCAGCACACACATGATGTTTGACATTTCGGTAATGTAGGTTTCCCATAATGATGGGCTACATAGCTTTGCGTATAATATTACATAAAATTTTATAAAATAATTATTGTTTTACTTTCGAGAACTGCATGACTACTTTTTGTGTAGTTGGAAATTTAAAAAAAAAAGCTTTGTTTATTCATGTTATCTCCTGAACTGGTTATTTCAGGGCTGCGGAGTCGGGTCATATTTCAAACGACTCTGACTCCGACTCTGACTCGGCTTTCTGAGTTTCGCCGACTCCGACTCCAACTCCGGCTCCGGCTTTCAGCTCCAACCGACTCCGACTCCGACTCCAACTCCGGCCTACCAACTCTAGCCGACTCCGACTCCGACTCCGACTCCAGCTTTCAACAAATGGTTGGCTCCGACTCCGACTCCGACTCCACATATTTTTAAATATTTCAAAAGTTTCAACTAGACTATTATTTTTAAAACATTGATAAATAGTTTTATTTAAATACTCTCTATGTGTCATATTTTTCTGAAGGAAAATCAGTTCGAATCACAAAAAATGATCCTAGGTTACAAGTTTTATACGTTATTGAAACTGAAATCAAAAATATCTCCAGTTTTGAAGGCATTTTAAGAAGAACAGTTTTTAAAGTAAATTTTGATTTATTTACTTAACCTCAAATATACATTTAATTTAACTATGGCTTATAAATTTAAATATAAAATTGTTTTTTTTTTAATGAATCATTACAAGACACCTAGCCTAAATGATCGATTTATCATATAAATTCACGCTTAAGGGGTCCTTTTCAAATATCCGTGACCTAGAAAATATTTTACCTAAGAATTTGTGATTTGTTTAAATTTTAAAATTTTCTATACATTTAAAAGGAGGCGCGCGATACTTCTTTGATCTTCCCCTCAAACGAAGCTTTTAAATGATCGTTCCGTCATATTGGCGTTGGATATACAGTCTAATCTAATCTAATCTAATCTAATCTAATCAGACCCTAGCGCAGCCAATCTTTCGAAGGGATCCTGGAGAGTGCCTTAGGTTAGATGACGCCTAGCACTCTTCTTGTCATTTATTAACATTTGTAGTGCGCCATTGCATCGGAATGCATTGAAACATCACAAGCGTTAAACCGGCCAGGCCTACTGCGTAAAGCCGTATCGCAGAGATGACTCGTAATTGGGTTGAGTTTGAGCACTGAGTGTTCGAACAACAACACAATTCTGAATCGACAGGGGAGGAAGAAGCGTGGGGACACACCACCATACGCTCCGAGATTTGGTTGTATTCGTTGGGAGCACCATGCTAAGAAGGTTTGGTACTCCGGGACCCTCTGGGATGGGACATTGTATTTCCACGAATGCCCTGGACACTATTTGCCGTGGTTATAGCGCCACAACTCGCTCATATTGGCGTTGGATATACAGTATGAGAAAACTCTTACCGGTTGAATAATATGTTGATTTTGATTTTTTTTTAAAAAGTATTTGAAGGTACTGAAATCTTGGGATTTGTTCAACGATAATTTGCAACGATATCAAAATAGATTGCCTGAGGATCAACATTCGCAGATTTTAGTAGAGAAATAGTAAACATTAAGATATATTTATCATATTCAATGATTATTTCAAAATTAGTTGCAACTTTTTTGATTTTTTTTGCCAGTGTCAATTATTTTAAATGCAACACTCTGATTTTTTTGTACTTACACCCAACCGGCGGTCGCATGATTGTGTTACATTGGGGCATGAAAGTATATCAGAATCTGCATGAAAACTGTCCTCATGCATTTTTTGCGATATAGGGGTATGACATTTTTGCCCGTTACCGACAATTATCGACATTACCGACTGCAGATTGATTGTATTGCGGAAAAAAAAAACCTTAACAGAACGAGGATTGAACCATCAGCTTCTAGGTTGCTGATCCGACACGCTACCACCGCGCCATGGACGCTTGATGAATGGTGAGGGACAGAGCGCGAACATAATGTTCTCTCTAGAGTGTTGTTCAGGGACGCGCCAGCATTCTATGTGTTGGTGAGAACTGCAGATCGCTGACGTGTTTACATGCGGGCAAAAATGATCTATGGGCTTGCTGCAAAAAATGTAATAAAATATAACATTTTCTGCAGCAAATCCACTGTTGCAGATTTTGAGATATATTTTTCGTTTGGGTGTAGTTATAAACAAAATGGGCATGTTGAGTTCCAAGTAATAGATTGTTATAATCGTTGATTATTTGTTGGAAGAGTTATATTTTCAGTGACTTTTTCCGATTTCAAAAAACAGTGATTATTATTTTTAATCTTTTTTCCATAAAAAAACATTTACTGAAAAACTCCACTACATTCGGTTTTAGGGTAAAAGATTATGTGAGTGTGTACTTTTTTCAGAAAGAACTGGATTAAATTTGGTCAAACTTGAATTGAAAGGGTAGGCAAAACGAAGCAGTCAAAAATTAATTAAAGATTTCTGACTACAAGACCAATATTGTTTATTATTTTTTGAGTTATGATACAACATACTTGGGTAAGAGGGGATTAACAGGTTATCATATAGTGAAATTACACAATAATAGCTTTCCAATCACAATAAATAGCTTTAAAATTATAATGGCATCTAAAAAAATGAGAAAATAGCAGTGCATGCGACTTAAAAAAAATATAAGAAATTTTGTAAATTAAGCTGTTTTATATAAACACTGAACAATAAAAAAACATATTTTTTGTTGAATTTAAGATAAATCTGACTCCGACTCCAACTCCGGGTTATCAGAAATGTTCGGCTCCGACTCCGACTCCGACTCCAGGTCCCCAAAAAGACCCGACTCCACCGACTCCGGCTCCGACTCCGACTCCGACTCCACAGCCCTGGTATTGATCTATTATGCAAATGCAATTGCACAGTTAATTATGTATGCACAAAATCTGTAATTAGTCATTTTAATAGGTGTCGGATGTTAGGAAACAAAGATCAGAGATGAAGATCATGTCTGTTTTCTACTTATTCTGCGAATGCTGCACGCTAACTGGGATGATCGAAAAATGACGAGGGGAACGTCAATGCATTAAATTTTCTTAACCAAAAAATTAAATGAAAGTAACACACACAAATTTCCCTAGCAAAATGATATAAAATTTCATGAAAACTAATTATTTTAACATCGACTGACCCCTCGATGATTTTCTTTTGTTATTGTTTTTGACGTTTGCCTGCTTTTAACTGGGCTACAGCCCAGTTATCGAGCACCCATTTAAAAAGCAGCCATGTTAAGCAACTCCTAGTTACCGAACAAGTACTGTACATCTATTATATATTGGAAGGTAAAAATTGTCAAAATGTATGGAGAAACTACCTGTTTCAGTTTTTATCCAGCAGAGGGCGAGGGAAGGGATGGGTACCAGGATTTGGACAATCCTAATGCACATTAAAAAAAATTAAGTCTTTTTCGAGTGTTTTTACCTAAAATAATATCTAAAAAAAAGTAAAATTCAACAGAAACTGATGAAAATGTTACCAGTTCCTGATGTGAAATTACACATTTTTTTAAACATAATCTGTCATCTTTTTATTATGTGTACCAAAACATGCATCCTAGCATAAATAGGAAATTTGCAAGATTTTAAATTTCTGTCAAAAACTACAAAAAATATTATAAAAAAATATTTCCTCGCAATGCTAATGTGCATGCTTTTACATGCGATTTCACCATCGGATTTTTAGCTGTGCAGTTACAAAAGGAGTGAAAGAGCACGTACTGACGACATTGTGGATCATTACCTGCAAATAAAGACGAAAAAACATAAGATAAGTCACTATGTAAATAAAGAATTCAAAACTAAAGGTTTGAAAAAAAAAATCAATAATAATAAATCTAATTATAGGATGGTCAACTTAAATCCAGTTCTCAAATTTTACCCAAATTCAACGCAAGGATAAACATTATAACTTTCTTAATTTGAAACTTCACATCTTAGCTTGTTTACTAACCTTCAAGAGGTTTTCCAGAATCGCCAAAAATGTTGTTTTCAACTAGTTGCATAACTTTTTTTTCGGCACTCGTCGCATTTGTCCAACACGTCAACATTCTTTTTGCAACTTGTGGTATAAACTTGCGTTTAAAAAATTAATAAAATAAAAGAATTTATCTTGTTCCGATTTTTTACTTATCAATAATTTAAACCTTGTTTATGGAAAAAAAGCCGGTTAAAGAAAAAAATCCACATTTGAATGAAAAAAGTGTTTCAAAATGCATTATACACCTGTCCAAATTGGATGAAAATTTTATATGTTGCGAAAAAAAAAGTTTATGCGGTGCTGTACAGCACAACCACAAATTCGGAACACTTTTGTGATAATTTGTCAATAGCATGCCAAATGCAGCTTTTCTCTAGACCCTACTATTTTTAGGACCTTTATTGGACATTTTCTTGCTATTCCACTAGTAAAAGTAGTACACAGAAAAAAATCAATTCCCGTAATCGTGAATTAAGTTCACGAATGTGAGATCCACGAAGGAATTTATTCATGAGTATGGTGCATTTGCACCATAAACGTGAATATATTCCTTCGTGGTTCTCATAATCGTGAACTGACTTCACGGTTTCGAGAATTGATTTTTTTCTGTGTACTTTTTGAACAAAAAACTTCATTCCAACCCGAGGAGACGGAAATAACGTGGAAATAACATTTTTTTATATTGGAAAATACTGGGCCAATAACATTTTACGTTATTTATAACAAGATTTGTTATTCACCGTTATGATTTTTTTGTTATTGGATTGATATTGTAATAACAGACTTATAACATTTCGAGTTATTCTTCGAACAAATCCTTTTATTCTTTTTTGTTATTTTAACAACTAATCCGATCATCCCAATAACAGCTGGAGTTATTTTTCCATAACAAAAAATGTTATTCAAAGTTGTTTTGGCTTTCAACCAATACAGTCATGCCTCGGTTTAGCACCGCATATGAAGGAAGCAAAACCGAGGCGTGCATAACCGAGGCACAGAGCTTATGGGATTTAGGCTATATGGGAGACATTGGCTTTAATCGTACGAAAAATCATGCAAACATCAAAAAATTATAGTGTTTTGGAATCGGGATGATGTCACCTATCCACTAAAATTATTATTTCATGAAAGTTTTCACAAAAAAAACGTATTTTTCCTGTATTTCGAAAATGCATTTTTTTTCTCTAAAGAATCCAAAAATATATTGTTATTGCAATATGGGTATCAAATGATCAGGTTTTTTTCATAAATTTTGGATGTAATTACAACATTTTTTGAAAATACTCCAAATTTTCACAAAACTACGTCTTTTCGAAAAAAATACTCAAAATTTCAATTTTTACAATATGGGTATCAAACGATCGGGATTTTTTCATACATTTCGAATGTAATAACAACATTTTTAGAAAATACTCAAAATTTTCACAAAACTACGTATTTTCGAATAAAATACTCAAAATTTCCGTTTTTACAATGTGGGTATCGAACGATCGGGATTTTTTGATACATTTCGAATGCAAAAACAGTATTTTTTGAAAACACTCAAAATTTTCACAAAACTACGTATTTTCGAAAAAAAAATACTCAAAACTTCCGTTTTTACAAAGTGGGTATCAAACGATCGGGATTTTTCTATACATTTCGAAACTTATTAAAAAAAATGAAAATACTCAACATTTTCACAAAACTACGTATTTTTGAAAAAAAAATGATTTGATTGAATGTATGAAAAAATCCCGATCGTTTGATACCCACATTGTAAAAACTGAAATTTTGAGAAGTTTTTCAAAAATACGTAGTTTTGTGAAAATTGTGAGTATTTTCAAAAAATGTTGATTTTGCATTCGAAATGTATGAAAAAATCCCGATCGTTTGATGCCCACGTTGTGAAAACGGAAATTTTGAGTATTTTTTTTTCGAAAATCCGTAGTTTTGTGAAAATTTTGAGTATTTTCAAAAAAATTTGTTATTACATTCGAAATTTTTGAAAAAATCCCGATCGTTTTGTAAAAATTGAATTTTTGAGTATTTTTTCGAAAATACGTAGTTTTGTGAACATTTTGAGTTTTTTTCTAAAAATTTTTTCAGTACATCCGAAATGTATGAAAAAACCTGATCATTTGATACCCAAATTGCAATAACAATATATTTTTGGATTGAAAAATTTGGATGAAAAAAAATGCATTTTCAAAATACAGGAAAAATACGTATTTTTGTGAAAATTTTCATGAAATAATAATTTTAATGGATAACTGCAATCATCCCGATTCCAAAACACTATGATTTTTTGATGTTTGCATGATTTTTCATACGATTAGCCAATGTCTCCCATATAGCCAAAAACCCATAAGCTCTGTGCTTCAGTTAAGCACTGGGCCGTGCTTAACCGAGGCAGCTGAACGGTGCAAAACCGGGGCAGTGCAAAACCGAGGCGTGCAAAACCGAGGCATGACTGTATCAGACCAATAACAAATTTTGTTATGATAACATAAACTGTTATTAAACTCTTATGCAAAAATGGATTTTGCAAGAATATTACATAAAACTTTTTTTTATTTTAACAGTGTTTGTTATTGAAATGGCATGAACTTAACTGAATTTAACACCTGAACTTAACTGAT
Source organism: Culex pipiens pallens (assembly GCF_016801865.2). NCBI lineage: Eukaryota > Metazoa > Arthropoda > Insecta > Diptera > Culicidae > Culex > Culex pipiens. The sequence goes on along the minus strand of NC_068937.1, from coordinate 106,404,712 downwards.
ATTTTCACAAAAAAAAATTATCAGACCATGGATAAAACATCACCAAGCTTGAGTTTCACTGGTTGCAGTGTGTGAAGTCATTTTGTTATTTTGTTACAAATATGTACTTCTTGTGAAATCCAAAGTTTGTTTTCATCCGTAAGAAAAAAAATCTGTTCCAAATTTGTGGATTTTAAGGGTCAAAGTTTTTCTTCAAAAACTTGATATAAAAGTTAAAATTTGGATTTGTTCGATACAGCATTCGAAAGATCGCAAAAAAAGCTTTCAAATGAAGGTGAAAGCGAATCATTAATTTCAATTATCGATTTGCTATGATTATTTGAACATTGGCGGATCTGTAAACTGTTCCGAATATGAGGGATGACTGTGCATCGGAATTTCATAAAGATTCAAAACATTTTTAAACATGATTGTCAACGCAGAAATATGCATTTTAGATTGTTTTCAATTGATTAGACTTCTATTTTCATGGAACTTTTGAAGTTATTTGAAAAAATATTTTTTTACCCCTGATTTTTCGGACCAATTCTGAAGGTGGGTGGGGGGCGACGTAAGCTTTCAAAAATATTTGCAACGGCCTAAATGCATCCATAAAAATTCTATTATTCGAGAAATATCAATTTACCCAACAAGAAAATGAGTGATTTTGTGTAAAATCTTCTTAGAAAATAAATAGATAAAAATAACGAGATATAATGTATATAAGTAGCAAAATGCACCACATATGTTACATTATAAAACTTTTAAGATACCATTAAGCTTCATTTTTCGAAAAAGTGGTCAAGTGCTGTTCCATCGTTTTTTTGTTTTAAAGATATGCTCGATTAAAAAAAAGGGGATATTAAAAAATGATTAAATCTTCAGGGCGATGCCAGAAAAGAAAGGGTGATACAATTTGATGAAATTCTGGATTCCTGCGAATTTTGATTTTTTTTATCAAATTTTAGCTAGGTAGATCCGAGAAAGTCGAATTAAAATTCGTACTTATAAGTTAACAATTGGGGAATATTTTCCCATAAAATAAGTAAGGATATGTTTTTTTTTATGAAAAATATAAGCGAAAATATCAAATAAGAATATTGTTGTGTAGTCAAGTTTGATTGTCGAATTGAAAATTTCTTTTTTTACTAGAGCTCTCCTTAGTAATTTGAAAATTGAAATTTAAAAATTACTCAAATCCTAAAACAAAACAAATATTTGATAAGACATAAATCCAGAAATCATGAAATCCGTTAAATAACCTTCACTTTTTTCCACAATCACTTTTACCTTAAAAATCAACAAACCCCGAATTCAAACCCATGCATTTGCACAAAATTTCAAAACCCGCAGCAGCAGCAGCGAGCGTTTTAATGGTACGTTATCCATCGCAAAAGCTTCTTCTAGCGAACCGTTCACGCTCCGCATCGTGGTTTCGCGATTAACTTCGCAGAAGCAACCACCCCCGGCATGTTCTTTCGGGTGGTAAAAAGATTCGCTTTCGGAGATAATCAGCGTGATGGATGCACCACCATCATTACTCTCTGGTGGTCGGTCCAAGCACGCATTCCAAAATGACCTTTTGAGAAGGTACCTCTCGTGGGTCTAGATGTGGGTAATAAAAGTGTTACCGAAACTCGCAGCGCGTCGTATAATTAGCGGTAGCAGCTCGCTCGTGTATGGTTATGAAACGCCTTTACACGCTTAGTAGCTGCTACTAGAGCACCCTTACGTTGGTGGTGGTCCTTTTGGAGGTCACAAGTGAGTGCTTCTCCCGGCTTGGTGCTATCGTGTCACAATTCTACGCGGACTGACGTAACTACGCGTTGATTTATAATGTCATTTAGATTTCACAGTGACGCGAGCGCTGATTAAGGTTTGGATGCAAATGGAAACGCGTAAATTTCGGCGGAAAAGAGTAGAGATGACCCCCACGCGAGAGGTAACAATGCTTGATGAGGCTGGCAATTAATTATCCAAATAGTTTGCATGTAAATAGAAAAGATCTCTAGTTGGGATTGTGAACAACAATTCTTCGTTCAACAGCTACGCAGGGCTTGCCCCTCTTGAGTGCAAACCTCGAAGCACGAAGATTTGCAGCTTGGTTGGCCCTGCAGTTTGCGCACTTGACCTGCCATATGTGACGCTCAAAGTTGTTGACCGTTGAATTTAGATCTTCATCAAAAGTTGTCTCCAAGAACTATCAAAACCATCCGTTGTTCGACATGAAAAAAAAATGAGTTTAACAACCCTTCCAACAACTCATGACGCGCGTATAAATAGACAAATCCCCCCTCATCAACGGCTTAATGATAACCGCAATTCACTCTGACGTTATTCCGTAATAATTTCCTCTCAGCACGCAAAAGAACCGTGTCAATTTTCCCTTTCAATCTTCTCATCCATATAGCTGGCACCTCGTGAACGGCGGCAAACAAGCGGTTTATTGAGATTGTCCGCAGTTATGCGCCCTTGAAGGCCCCATCACCGTGAAAGAGGTATACGGTATAGCTGCCGTAACGGTAACCGCGAATCGAACTAATTAATTCCACTTATCACGCGCCACGAGGCTGAACCTCTTCGTCGCCAACGGGCGGCGGCGGCTCAATGGGAGTGTCCCCGGCATTAAAGGTAAAGACGACGACGACGACGACGAGGGAGCAAGTCTCGCGCCGGTCATTGTCCCCTGGCGAACGTGACTGGCGCTGGGTGGAGTATCGGCTAAGCCGAAGTCTGCCGGTAGCGGGTGTTCAGCGATTAATGTCACACACAGGTCTGATTTGGGTGGATCTACTTGGACGTAGACCAGTAGTTCATAGATAGTCTTAATACATTCATGGACACTGGACAGGATAACTTCAGATAGCTCTACAGTAATCCCAACTTCTTCTAGATGCTGGAGATCTCAGTTAAGCAAGAACTTCAGTTAATACAGAAATTGATATCAACTAGATCATCGGAACTCTGTAGCAATCGTCGGGGTGTAGACCATGGATTCATAGTGTTACAACTGACGACTTCAGAGACTTATGTCTACCTTCTTGTTCAGGATGATGAGGTCATATACGCACTACTAGCTTGCGTAGATCTCCAGATCAGCTAGCTCACCGGAGGTCTTTTTCGTTGTAATCACAGATTCTAACGCGTCAGGTAGCTACGGTGACCTAACCTGAAAAGTCGCCAAAGACCCAGCAGGACTCGCATTTCGTAACATCCCCCCAATGTATCCAATCAATCCAAACTGTGACGGTCATTCACTTTCGCAAAAAAGGTTGAAATCCCCATTCCAAAAATAATCGTCCCCAAAACCAACCCAGTATGGCACAACATCGCTGTCTTCGCGCCTTTCGTCCAGCTGATTGATGGCCGTTTCGCACAGCGATTCGCGCCAAAGAATACCGCCAAAAACGCATCGTCTCGCGCGCGCGCGCGTCATTGTTAGGTAATTGGCCTGCAGCAGCTTCAGTGGGTGATTAAATTAGTTGGCTCGGCTCGGAGTGATTAAGCACGGTTCGGTGGCTTTTACAGCAACTGCCAAGTTGGACATTGGGTTTTGCGATACGCGGGATTCGATGGAGGAGGCAAAAAAAATGACTAAGACTTGGACTGAGACTCAACGGCGACTGACCAACACTGAAAAGACCGCGACAAGTACGACTGGCGCTGGACCTCACAGCAGCTGAGCAGCGATCTAACGGCTTGTGGGGCGTACTGAGGGTTGGGGATGGGCTTAGTTGGGGGAGTTATCCCTTGGCATACTTGGAAGATTGTCGTAGGTCAGAACATAGTCAGTATTCATCAATGAACAAAACTGAGATATTTTACATTTGGTTGAATTTTCATCAGAGTGAATCCCATACTTTTGAATCTAATTTCTGTTGAGTGACGTACGTAATGTTATAAAGCCAGAGCCATATTTCGCCAGAGTTCACCGAAGATTTTTGCGCCAAATGGTACGATTCGTCGGAGGTCGTTTCGCAGAAAAAAAAGTGTCCAACTGGTTTATGAAAGGCATTAAAAAAATTCAATTATATTCGTAGGTTTTTGATTTTTTTTTCAAGCACGAGCAGTTCTTGGGATTTTTAACACAGATAATTTTTTTTCATTTCTGTAAACTTTTGCATGATTTTCAACATGGAGTTTTTCAAATATTACTTTCAATTGGGTTTTGCATTCTATACATCGTGAGCAAAAGCAGTTCTTGGAAAATGAGTTTTTTGCATGTTTTAACATGAATAGTTCTTTAAAATCAAATGAGCATTCTTTTAAAAGCAGTTCTTTAAAAATTAAATAAGGTTTCCATCAAGGGTCCTGATTTTTGGCTCAATGAATAGAAACCACTCACTCATCGCCTATCCATTCGTCGCCTATTTCAACCCTCTAGCATTCATGAGCGAATGAGACACGCAAGCAGCCAGCGAGTGGCCCGAACTGTTCACTCAGCGAACAGATACATCGTGAAAATATTTGCCTACTCCGTCGCTCGACGACACTCACACACTAACATGCTCAGCGAAGAGCCATTCTCACAAAATGCCAGCGCGGCAGTCCTTTTGTCTTCACGCCCTCAGTTTGCCATTAATTTGATTTTTTCTTGGTGGAAGTTTCTTTGAATGGTGTCTATAATGTTATGAAATCAAAATAAATGCACAATTTAATTGATAACATTGATTTTAGGCAACCCTAATCAATGAATAAAACGCAGCGCATCAGAGAAAAAATGTTTTCAGTTCAGAGTGATCGGTGACGTTCGGCCTGCCTGAGCCGTTCGGAGACTGAGCCGATCAGAGAGAGAAGGAGAGTAGAAGAGAGAGTGTTCGGGAGCGAATGGTGTGAAAGTGACAAACGGTAGGAGTTCATCAGGGCAGTATCGCGTCGTCTGCTATTTGTGCTCGCGAATGGAGAGGTTGATTTTGAGCAATCAGGACCCTTGGTTTCCATAACACAATTCATTTGAGTTATTCATTCTAGTGAACATGAGATGATTTTTATTAATTTAAGATTGTTTTTGCTTTTTCATAAGTCTGACCAGTTCCATGGCAAAAATGAGCAGTATAAGAAACATTTCGATTTGTTTTATAAATTTCTTGAAAATCAATATAATTATCTAAAAAAACAAGCTTTTTACATTGCCTTGAAAATGCCAGTTTCATTCATCTTTAAAGGGTAATTTGCATTTATATCTGTAAGGTTTTATTTGTTTCGAAGATAGCAATTCCTTGGATTCAAAATTTAAGAGCTAAACGGATTCAAAATAAATACCTAGAAGTTTTCTTCTGAGTTTTTTCATTGCTTCCCCCAATAAAAGTTGTGTGAGTTATTTGGACAAGCTAACAAGATTCTTCAAGCATATGTTTTAACGTAAAGACTTTCATCATTGCCATGATTTTTCATTCAAAGATATAAATTTTGCGTCGCTATCAATACTTTGACAAAATTCCTTCTACAAGTTGTTTAGAACAGTGTCCTACACATGCTGATTCCTTTTGGTAAGGATTATCCCATTCCTTGTAAAGTTATGGAAATCGTCATTTATCAATGATTGCCAACTAGGACGTCAATGATTGTACCAAAAAATATATAAATTTTGAAACACATTTGATTCAGACCACAAATTCTTTCAGTGGCTTCAAGAAGGCAACAACCGGCACATGCTGATTCATTTTGGTGCAGAAATTCGTTAAATTGAATTCAATACAGAGCATTTTAGAGTGATGATCAATTTTCTTCGAAAATGATCAACGGCTTCACCTTAAGCGGGGTTTTAATTTTTTTAACACGACCATTGTAAAAAAATCTTTTTAAATGATGGGTGATGGATCACATAAAATGACATCCCAAGGAAAAAATACTCATTTAAAAATATTATAATAACGTTGGCGGTTCTATCCCATTCTCCAGAGTTCCATTCCCAAGAAATCCATTCCTCAAGATAGACTATTTCCCAGATTTTTTTTTGTTGTTGTTCCACCAAAAGAGGGGATAATTTCTAAGAAAACGATGTAACTCATAGTGATTTTATATTCTTTCTGGTACACTGAAATCTTCAAAACCTTCAAAAAAGAAGATTTCAGATCATCGTAAAAAATAACCCTTCTTTTTATTTTTTCAAATCTTGTTTAAAAGAAGTGTGATTCTCCACGAATTGAAAAGTTCCCGTAAAAATTTACCTTTTTTTGATATCTTCCTTCCTTTAAATCTTATTAAAGGAAAGTTAATGTTTTTGAATATGGTTCATTCCACCTGAAGTGTGCAAAAAAAATGCAAATTTGAAAATTATCATCTCCGATTCTGCTCAAATTTGGCAGAGCTGTTGAGACTATCAATACATGCAAAAATCCCGAATTTCATCCAAATCGGACCACCCCCTCCATTTTTGTACCCTCCCAAAAAATCGACTTTTTGGCGATTTTTGAACGAAACCCCTATCTTCAATCGACGATAACTCAGGAACCACAAATCTTAGAGGGTCGGTCGTAGACTCAATTTTGAAGGAAATTGGACGTAGAATCCATTTCCGTGATCAAAATTTGGATTAAAATATTTTTCTACCTGTATTGCGCAATTGAAAACTTTAAATGGCCGTATTTCAAAACAGCCATATTTACTTTTTTAATTTGACCTCACCATCGTATTCCCCGTCCAATTTTACATAAGAATCACTTATCGACAGAAAGGAATATGTTTCGTTCCAGAGATATCGAATTTTAAATTTTAAGTATTTGAAATTACCTAAATTAGCTACACTCGCCGCAAATGCTAGAAGCACTTGGGCGCGCTGATCAATAACTGCTACCTGGTTATTTATTGAAATAAGATTTCATCCCAAAGATTAATTAGCAAACTAGGCAAAAATTGTAGGAAACTGCTGTATAATCTTAAATTAAAAAAAGTATACGGTGAATTAATGTGCTAGCCCACAGGACACGCAAGAAAGCCGCGCAATCCAGGGCAGAATTGAATTCTCGCAAAGCTAGCAGAACATTGCAATTGAGTAACACTTAAGAAAAAGTGTACGATACATTATCGTGTTAAAAATTATGAATTAACATGAATAAAACTCTCGTGAAGCATGATTAAGCAGGAGGATTTCTGGAAAGTATAAAACTGAAAATTTTTAGAAAATCATAAAGATTAATCGGATTTATTATCTGATTAAGATCAAATTAAGTGGTGTTGATTTGGACACCGTCCGAACAATTATCTTTTGTTTTGTCAATCATTTCGAAATCTTGGAAGACGATACAGCTGCTGTAAACATGTATCAGAAGTATTTGGTTTCGTTTTAGAAATTAAATGTACCAGAATTGAAAAAAAAAATCATCAATTATTCAGATGAAACTGGCTCACAATATAAAAATCGGTTTAATATGATCATGCTCAATCTTTCAAGCCGTAATGCAGATTTTGGGGTTTTTGCTGAATGGCACTATTTCGCTACCGCACATGGCAAAACTCTAGAACCCATGAGAATTATTTCATCTACTACATCCAGCTCTACATTTGTTCTCGCTTCAAATAAAATAAATAATTTGATAAAGTGGGAAAAATGAGGAATTAGGAAAAATATGAAAACAATAGAAAAATTTTACTTTTGTTTTAATTATGTTGTGAAAACGTTGTAGCATTTGCAAATAAATATTAAAAGTTCAAATTTTACCTAATATGGTTCAATGACACTTAGATCAGAAAAACAGTGCATTCAAAATTACCAAATACATATTTCTTAAGCAAAAAATAGATTGTTCAAGGTATTGATTATCTCAAAAAAGTATAAAATTATAAAAATAATTCATCTTACAGAACAACAGGTAGTAATTATTGATCAGCACGACTGAGTGCTTCTAGCAGATGCGGCGATTGTAGCTGATGTAGGTAATCTCAAATACTCTAAGCTTTAAAATTCGATATCTCTGGAACGAAACATATTCCTTTCTGTTGATAAGTGATTCTTATGTAAAATTGGACGGGGAATACGATGGTGAGGTCTAATTATAAAATTAAATAGGGCTGTTTGAGATACGGCCATTTAAAGTTTTCAATTGCGCAATACAGGTAGAAGAAATATTTTAATCCAAATTTTGATCACGGAAATGGATTCTACGTCCAATTTCCTTCAAAATTGAGTCTACGACCGACCCTCTAAGATTTGTGGTTCCTGAGTTATCGTCGATTGAAGATAGGGGTTTCGTTCAAAAATCGCCAAAAAGTCGATTTTTTGAGAAGGTACAAAAATGGAGGGGGTGGTCCGATTTGGATGAAATTCGGGATTTTTGCATGTATTGATAGTCTCAACAGCTCTGCCAAATTTGAGCAGAATCGGAGATGGTAATTTTCAAATTTTGTTCCGCTTCAGGTGGAATGACCCATATTATAATTCTAGTAAAAAATTACCCGTCTTTTTGATTTCTTCAAACCTTACAAAAAGAAGGTCAAATCTCTACGAAATAAGTTGATGATGATGATGGTTCTTCACTCACCCCCGCCCAGTACATTACATGATTACACTCAAAAAAATGAGTTCGCGTAAACGTGAACAGCCTTCATGCCAACGGGAACCAGGAAGAAAACTGTTCAACTTTTATAGTGCATTGCACCATGAAAGTGAACAGTTTTCTTCCTGGTTCCCGTTGGCATGAAGGCTGTTCACGTTTACGCGAACTCATTTTTTTGAGTGTACATGAATTTTATTTATCTTGTTAGATATTTTGTTATACAATTGTGTTTTGATTCATTATTTATGTATTTATGCTCTTGTTTTAAACCATTCGCGTCCATAAAAAAAAACATTTATTTCTGTAACATTGCATTGAACAGGGACCATCTGGGTATTGAGATCATTCGCCAAACTATGGTTTCTTCTGAATCATGAAGAAATCTAAATAGATTCATTATACCCAATACATGGTAGAAGGCCTGATTCTATTTGCAAATTTACTGAACAGTCAAAAATCTCATGTCGAAATTGAATGTATCCCTGAAATATTTCATTGACTTGAGATTTTAACTTACTGGATTATTTTGCAAGGGCTTACTCCTAGTAACATTTTGGGTTTTAAAGAAGGCAAAAATAAAATCTGCTTAGGATTTTATTAAGGTTCATATGCTGAACCTTCATAAAATTTATAAACCTAAAAAGTTGCTTTGGAAAAACCAGGGTATTTATATCATGGAATTCAAGTTTATAAAAAAGTTATTTTTCCTCTTCAAAAAAAAATGATAAAAATGGACAGTTTGCACCAGGGGTCTTCGCTCTGTCGATGAAAGAGTCCACTGAGCAGAGTCCAGCTGAAGTGATACCAAATGAAACGTTAATAAAAACATCATCCAATCCGAAACAACGTGTGGACTGACTGACAGCTAACCATCCATCTGTCCACTGGGTTAGTCCTCTAGAGCCAGCAGAAACTCCAGCCTTACGGTTGCACGACGTTGGAGAAAGAAGCTCGAAGATCGAAGATTGGGTCTAGAGAGAGACACACACGTAAATGGCATAATATGATAATTGGTTCGCCGTCTGTAATTGAAATTAATCTGGTCGTTTTAAGAGAGCTTCACACGGAGATTGAACGGCGGAGTGTTTGGAGAATCGGTAACGTGCACGCAACGGTTCAACCTTGGAACAGTATGATGGATTAATCGGTGATTTTTTTTTTCTTTTGGTTTCGCTGCCCACAAAGATCAACCACTTTTGATGCGGTCAAGCCACAGTGCCGACGATTGTCCCGAGGGGCAAACTGACTGATGACCAGATAGATCACAGCGTACAACCAACTCGGCCACCGGTTGATTTAGTGCTTGCAGCAAACACAACTGCAAAACTGAGTGGCTGCGGCTATTCACTCGAGTCAGGAGGTGAAGAACTGACAGAATGAAGTGATCTCATCTGGTTGTTTGATGAGGTTACCACGCACGTCACGGTTTGAGTAGCATTTCACGATCCGTGCAAAAATACTGTTTTGAGGTTATGGTAATCACGGCAAGGTTACGCAGGCGGAGATTGATTGAGTCATTAGGGTCAACTTGTAGGAGAGTTGATTAATATCAAAGACTTGTTCAAGTAGATCTAAGATAAACAATTAAATAGTACATCTTGGAGAGCTCTTGTAGTACTCCTGATTTTTTTTTTTTTTTTTTTGTTATTCGTTAATTGCTTTAATTTTTTTTTATAAGAACTTGATTGCTATCATTTCTGATAATTTTAAAAAACAGCAAGCTAAACATTGACCGAGCCACGTAGCCCAGTGGTAACGCTTCCGCCTCGTAAGCGGTAGATCGGGGTTCAAATCCCGGCTCGGACCAACACAACTGGTGATCCTTTCCCATCTGGATTCGATCGCTTAGTAAAGGGAAGGTAGTGTTTCGTCACAAACTGGACCTTATCAAGACACTTTAACACCTCTACAGAATTTTAACATTATACGGAGAAAAATCAGTTCCCAAATTCGTGAACAAGCGTTCATGAAATTCGGAACCACGAACAAAGATTTTAAAAACGTACCATGGAAACATTTTGTTCGTGGTTCCGAATTTCATGAACGCTTGTTCACGAATTTGGGAACTGATTTTTTTCCGTGTAACCTTAACATGTTAACATTAAGTTGATTAATAAACTGTCACTGAATCCGCTTTGTAAATGCCGACCCCGATACTCTTCACGGGTGTTCCCCTCAGGAACAGGGAAAGATTTACAAGTTAATCATTTAAAAAAAACTGTAATTAAATAAAAGTTTTTCATAAAAAATGTTTCATGAAAATCAGCAGTTTTTCAAAATAAGAATTCACGACCTGGTGTCTGGACAAAATTCACGACAAAAAAAAAATAACCCGCGGACCCGTGAAATTACACTCAATCTGACAGCCCATGTCTACACGCCGTCCATGCTTAAGGGGTCCCTCCGGACAGGGTCTCACGAGCCAAAAAAAAAGGTGTCAAACCGTGGCAAACAGAATGTAAATTCAGCAAGCGCCAAAAGTGTAATGTGCTTTGAACTTTAGCAAACATCAGACAGGGGGGGCAAAAAACTAAGTCAGAAAAACATTTTTCTTGGGATTTGTTTTTCTCTTTCTTTTTTGGTACTCGGTAGAGTTCTTTCCCAAAGTTTGGATATACTTCCCAAAAAAAACCTAGCCATCTGAATGAGAAGAAATTGGCCGCGAAGGCAAAACCCGGCGAGCAATAAATAATTCCGTTATTTATGATGAAGAAGAGAAGTGAATAAATTTTATTAGTCTTTTGCGAGCTCGACTGCTTGCACCGCGCCGCCGCGCGATCCCGATTAACCCTAAAGTGGACTTGTTCATTTAAAAAATACTTTGAAAATGGTGAGTGTTAAAAATGCATTCAATATTGATGAAAAACAAAAATGTTTGGAATTTTATGAAAAACAAAAAAAAACATGGATTTTTACATAGTTAAAAAAATCATTAAAAATTTCCACAAATTTGGCCACTTGAAGGTACACACCAATAACAAACACCCAGCTTTTCCACCCTTTTCTTTGACCACTATCTTTATTACCCTTTTTTGCCTCCCCCCTATACACGTGAGTATTTGTGGGATCGTCGTCGTTTTTTTGATGCGCTTTGATGGTGTGAACAAAAGGGAAATTATTTCATCCAATTCAACGAGCATTGTTGATGTTTGTTTTGTGCTGCTTCTCACACACACGCGTTGCGCCTCTTCGCTCTTCCCCGTCTGATCGTTGAACTCTGTTTGCATTTTGATTGAAGGAAGCAGACACGAAGATTGGTAGACTTTGATGGTGCGCGTTCTTGGTTATGCAAAGTTGGGTTGAATTATTCGAGGAACACCTGTACACGGGGAGCGATCTATCCCGGTTAAGTCACGGTGAGTCATGGTGGATTACTTTTTTGGGTTGAGCTGGATTTTTGTTTGATGTCGATGAACTTTATTGATTTCTTTATAATAAAACAGATAAGTTAAATGTATAAAAATGCGATGTAGCGGAAATCTTCAAGCTCACGCAAATTTTGATAAGGTTTTCCTAAGGAACAATATTTTTATGCAACAAAAATCCAAAAATCGTTAAGAACTCGCAACTTGCGATTTGCTGAAAAATTGCCTGTTTTCATAGAACTACACAGAAAAAAAAATATGTGAATTTACTCGGCACAGAAAAAAATTATCACATGTAAACTCAGTTGATGTAAACTTGAGATTCGACGTAAACGGTTGAATCACAAGTAAAATCATGATTTTAAGTATAATTTGTTAAAAATGTACATCAAATTGCAATTAAATTTAAATGTTTAATGACGTGCTTTTGCTAAATGATGTAACATTCGCAAATATTTTTTTGTGTGCAGAGATCTAGATTTTTTTTAATAGGTCCTATCAGGGCTGTGGAGTCGGAGTCGGAGTCGGAGCCGGAGTCGGTGGAGTCGGGTCTTTTTGGGAACCTGGAGTCGGAGTCGGAGTCGGAGTCGTCAAAACTCGAATAGCTGGAGTCGGAGTCGGAGTCGGAGTCGGCTAAATTTTATTAGCTGGAGTCGGAGTCGGAGCCGGAGTCGACAATTTCTGATAAACCCGGAGTCGGAGCTGGAGTCGGAGTTATCTTGAATTCAATAAACTTTATAAACTTTTTTATTGTTCAGTTTTTGTTATAATGCAAATTTATTTACAAAACTTTTATGTGCCTAATTTATATTAAAACTAGTATTGATTTTTTTCAGTTAATTTATGGGTTTATTTAAGAGATTTATCAGATGCCATTATGTTTTTGTAGCATTTTCAATTTGATTGGATAGCTCCGACTTTGTTATTTCACTATGATCAGTAAATGATAAATTTCCTCTCATTTACCCATGTGTGTACTTTCATAACTCATAAAATTATAAACAATTTTGGTTGTGCAGACATTTTTTTAAATGTTATGTTGTATTTATGTTTTCTTTCGATTCAAATTTCACCATCAGTACCTAACTAAAATGATATCGTTTTTAAAACATTAATAAAATTGGCTATCAAATTATCAACTATTAGGTATCTCAATCTATTACTTGGAACTCAACATGCACATTTTGTATAAATTTAAAAAAAAATCAAAGGGCCGTGTTGTAAATATTTCAAACTGTCAGACAATATCAAAAATAAGTTGCAACTAGTTGTGAAATCATCATTGAATATATTAAATATATCAATTTCCTTAATGATTACTATTTCTCTAAAAAAAATTGTTTTCCTTCAAAGCTTGTGGGGTGTAAGCACAGAGTAAATCAGCTGCCCTAGTAGCAACCTGCGCTAACTAACATTCCCGTCCCTTAAAATCGAGATCTACAAACTGACATGGCGGGCGCCGTTGGTGGCCAATGACTGTTACCTATTCGCAACTGATCTAGCTTTAGCAATCATGGTGTTTTATCTTTTCAGCGCATTCATACATGCTGTTGATAAGGGAAATGCCACTAGATCGTCGAAGCATGTAATCAGTAGTGCTGAAAGGATATTACGGTTCTGTTCAGCAACGGAGGGGCAACCATGGGTGATCTCTCATGCTCATGCTCATGCTCATGCTCAAAAAAATGTTTTCCTTCAAAATATCGTTGAACAAATCTAAAAAAATATTTCTTTTTATATGACAAAAACCGGGGTAACATTGATGAAACTTGATTTTTTCCGATATTATTCAACCGGTAAGAATTTTATCATGATTTTTATGTTCAACCCATGTACTGGGCTGGATCACAAAATGTCCATGTATGTATTTTTAAATAAATTCAGTAGAGCTTTGCAATATAGTTACTTAAACTGTTTATTTCAATATCACGGAGACTTTGATAGTTATTTTGTGTCTTACAAATTACAGCCTGAATGTAAGCAAAATGATTTTATATATCATATGAAATGTATTATGAAGACTAGGCCTCCTTTTTTTTTAAATAACAAGTAAATATTTGTTTAACTAGTTTATAAACTTATAAATAAAAGTAATGTAAATTACAGGGGACTCGTGGTGAAGGGGTAAGCGTGGTAGCCTCTCACCCAGTTGGCCTGGGTTCGATCCCAGAAGGTCCCGGTGGCATTTTTCGAGACGAGATTTGTCTGATCACGCCTTCCGTCGGACGGGGTAGTAAATGTTGGCCCCGGTCTAAACTTGAGGTTAAATCGTTAGCTCAGTCCAGGTTTAGGAATCGTCTCCCTGGGTCCTGGCTCGGTGGAGTCGCTGGTAAATCTAAAGGTCGTCAGTTCGAATTCCGGGTTGGATGGAAGCTTAGGTGTAAAAAAGATTTGCAATTGTATCAACAATCAAACCTTCGGACACCTACTTTCGAGTAGGAAGTAGGATCGAGTAGGATTTTTGCCAATTTTCAGTAAATTAAATAAAAACTCTAATTATTCTAAAAGCAGAATCCAATTATACTTCTTCAGGTACTGTGATTTTTAAAAATCATTTTGTACTATCACTTTGCAAAAAAAATTACAACTTATCAATGTCACCCCGGTTTACAGGTATACGCGCAAATGTCAGCTGAACATGTGAGCGATGTTATTAATACTTTTCATTTCATTTTATTTATTTCGCTGTTTAAGCATTACTTGTGTGAAGTGATTTTGAGCTGAGATATGGAATACCTTTGAACAGCTGATTAATTCAAAGATAAGGACAGAGTTTGCAGGTTTTTAAAGAATCGACTATGACCCTTCAAAATAGCTAATTGGTGGGGAATGGAATGGAGATTTTATTTAAACATTTTTTTAGATATTCTTAATACTGAGTTAGTGTTGGAGTCGGAGTCGGAGTCGGAGTCCACAATTTGTTAAAAGCTGGAGTCGGAGTCGGAGTCGGAGTCGGCTAGAGCTGGCAGACCGGAGTCGGAGTCGGAGTCGGAGTCGTATGAAACTGAAAGCCGGAGCCGGAGTCGGAGTCGGAGTCGACTTAACTCAGAAAGCCGGAGTCGGAGTCGGAGTCGGAGTCGTCTAAAACATGACCCGACTCCGCAGCCCTGGGTCCTATAAACATATGAAAAGACCTATAAACTATTGATAGGGCCTTTTTTTAAAAAAAAACTCTAGGTATCATATCTTGTTCTAAAAAATAGAAAAAAAGTTGAAATGCCCCGTATTTCACTTCAAATCATAGTAATGGGTAACACAAATACTTTTCTGTATTTATAATAATCCAGGAGATCGTCATTTCTCATTGACATGCTGATGCTGATACAGTTTTATTTGCCTAAATTTTTTACGAATTTTTCTCTTAGAACCAACAAAAATTGCCGCTAAAACCAATACCATCATCTTGTAGGCAACTTCTTTCTGAACAGTTTTGTTTTTTAATAATTAGTTTTTGTAACTTCAGTGCCATTTAAGTAAAATAAAAATGGGGAATTTTCGAAATTCCTTTCGAAACTCAATTCTGTCGCTTACATCACTGTTTCAGCTACTGCCAGCAAGTTTATGTTTCCAAACCTTTTGCAATGCTTTATAACAGCAATTAACATGCAACATCAATAGTTTTCATCGATTTGGCTATGAGACTTAAGCGGCAAAAGCAATTCAATTCAAATAAAACGCCTGTAGTACAGCAAAATCATTTTTGTTTTCTTAATTGGGCTGGAAACCGTTTTTCATGAAAAAAATCAACACATGTATTTATAAAAATATATTTTTATGTGCAAGAAGAACTGATCTAACTACATTCCTATTATAGTAGCAAAGAACTTTTCAGAATTTGTAAAATAATTAGGTGATTTGGAGATGGATTTCATTTCTGTGCAGTTAGAGAAAAGCAAAATAAATGCTTCTTCAAGATAAAATTAAAATAGGTATACAATTGCAGAGTAAAAAAGAACATTTTTCATCATGCAATGGAAGTACACATTTTTGAACAACAATTAAAGATAATACCAAATCTTTTTATTGATTTGCGTTTGAGTGGGTGAGTAAGTGCGCTTGATTTTTATATTTTTTTTTTTGTTTTGACATTTTATCTGTTTTGCCTTCCTTATCGAGGTAAGGCTATAATCCTGATCTTAAATTGAACTTTTTTTTAAAGCTCGAAAACCCACCTTGATGTATACATATCAACTCAGAATCGAAAACTTCACAAATGTCTGTGTGTATGTGTGTGTGTATGTGACCAATAATGTCACTCAGTTTTCTCAGCACTGGCAGAACCGATTTTGACCAAACCAGTCGCATTCGACTTGGTTTAGGGTCCCATACGGTGCTATTAAATTGTTTGAAGTTTCGATAAATAGTTCAAAAGTTATGTATAAATATGTGTTTTCGCATATTTTCGGATGATGAATAAATGGCAGTAAACTGAACCAAACATCATCATGTTATACATCGTTAGTTAGGTAATTGAAAGACCTTTCCAACGAGTCTAAAACATTGGAAATCTAGCAACCCTGCCTCGAGTTATAACCACTTAAGTGATATTTTTGTACTTTTTGTAGCCGGATCCCACTTAAATGTATGAAAACAATGTCTGGATTCATCATCCGACCCATCGTTGGTTAGGTAATCGAAAGACCTTTCCAACGAGTCTGAAACATTGAAGATCTGGCATCCCTGTCTGGAGTTCTGACCACTTAAGTGATATTTATGTTTTTTTTTTGTAGCCGGATCACACTTAAATGTGTGTAAACAATGCCCGGATTTATATCCGACTCACCGTTAGTAGGTAATCGAAAGACCTTTCCAATGAATCCGAATCATTGAAAATCTTGCAACCCTGTCTCGATTTATAACCTTTTAAGTGATATTTATGTACTTTTTTGTAGCCGGATCTTACTTAAATGTATGTAAACAATGTTCGGATCCATCATCTGACCCATCGTAATCAAAAATAATATCTAGACCCATCGGTAATCAAAAGACCTTTCCAAGGAGTCTAAAACATTGAAGATCTGGCAACCCTGTCTCATGCTATGACCACTTATGAGCCCTTGAGTGATATGTGTGTTTTTTGTATTCCGGAACCAATTTTTGGCTTTTACTTGTATGAACAAGTCACTAACGCCAAAGATCTTGTAACTTTATCTCTATTTATTTATTTTTTTATATCTTCTCAACAGGCACTTATTTGCTCCATTGAAAATACTAATTGGTCGAATACCGAGAATTTTTTAAACCGAATCATAGAAATTGTTACGAAAACAGAGTCAATAAACCTTATCTTAAAAATTCATATTTAATCATTCATGATGCCCATTTTTGGTTTTCTGAAATTTACAAAGAAAGCTAGAATATTGGAAATTTTGATTTAGAAATGTTATGATTGTGATCAAATTTAATGTATGTAGGCGATATGCGGCATCTAGAGCTTAGATGCATATTCGTGTGAAATTCAACGAATATGTTCGTTTCTGGTACGTAGTGCAACGAACACTTGACATCCCGACCAAATATTTCGATTCATCCTGCAAACAGCTGGGATAAAAGAGCCTCTTCACGGTATGTACATTCATTTATAAACCCTTTTGTATTTTTTTTTTTTCGAAGCATTCTGATTCTCAACTGTGAAACTTTACTCTTTGAGAATTGTTCAATGTTTTCAAAGATTTATGGTCGAAAAACAGGTGATAAATGTAACATTTAAATGAAGGCAATCAATGTGCCCATACACCTACAGTTTCCAAACCACCAACACGGGTCCATTCCGGTGGCCGCGTGTTTCCCCAAAATGTCACGAGACACTTGGATTTCTGTACAATATTCAAAATGCAAAGCTCAAGGAGAGAAAAGACATTAAAAGCTGCTGGAGCAGCAGCCGCCGAGCAACACGGTGTACTTGTTCACTTGTGCCATGTTCCAGTTTTATTGCATTTGCCTATTCGTTTTACCGTTCCAAGTTTGTTGTGTTAACATTTTATGTGGTTTTAATTTTGATTTTAATTTGATTTGATTCTAAAACCCGCGCGCTCGCGCTTGGAGTTTTGTTCGTTTAACGTCCACATGTTCACTGTTTAAGAGGAGGGGTGCACTTAATTCTGTTTTTTTTATTGATACAAGCTTTGAACTTTGAGATTTTCGGTTGGGAAGTTACGTAAACATGGACTCGAGTGGGTGCATGCATACAAAGTAAGAGTATAGTAAGAGTGAATCGAACTGACTTTTATTGGTGCAGAGAGAAAAGGTCTGCAACAAGCAAATGAGGTGGAAAATGAAATTCGAGCACCAAAACGAAAGCTGAAAGAACGAACTTGATTGGGTATTCCAGAAGTGTGAACTGAAAGATGATATGCACGAAGCAGCTCGTAGTCTCATGTGAGGAGGTGAGGAAGATCACGAACTGGCAAGTGCAAGTGTTCTCACGTTTCAAGAGGTGGATTGGGTTTCACAAAAAGAGGGGAAGTTGCTGCTCCTGGACCTTGTGGTCAATACCGCCACCATCTCCGCTGCCTTCAAATTTTGCTGATTGATATGTGAGAGAGAAACTGTATCAAGTTCTAATGGGGATACTTGACATGAAACGTGCTGGATTTTTTGCTGGGTACTTAAAAAGGAATAAAAACTATTTGTGGTTAGATTTTGGATCAGCTAGACTACCACGTACAAACTAGTTTTAGACCGCTGCATTTGAATTTAGAGATGGTAGTCTTTTTTTTCAATGTGAATATATTTATATGGTAATGCTTTTTTTAACTTGAAAAGAAAGACAAGACTGTTGTAAAATAAAATAAAATAAAAACTTTTTTAAAGTGTAGTATGACAGAAATAAAACGAACTCACTTTTATTTCAAAACAGCTCTTAGTAAAACACGATAAGAATTCCAAGTTACCTGAAAAGATAAAAAAAAAAACAGTTATAAGTATTTTGAAACCAGCTTCAAGCATGCTAACCAAAATTCAGCTCATCATTCCCGAAAAAACTAAGACCCAAATATCTCCTGGAAACCGTTCATTGCTTTTTAACGATGCTCGTCCCAAATCCCGCCGGTCAGAAATCATAATTTTACCTCTCTAATCACTTGATTTATAACTTTTCAAAAAACAATTTAAGCCGCTGCCGCTAACTCAGCCAACCAACCGACCGGACCAGCACATTACAATTTAAAAGTTCGCTCGAAATTCAAAATTCGCACCAGTAAACTTTATTCCCGCTTTTCGGTGGTCAGCCAGGCCGCAGTCGGAAGCAGACGCGCGCAAAACTCCCGCCCGAAACAGACGGGGCCAGATTACGGGGTTCGCTGGATATAATTTGTGGTTTCCTTCTGGTGATGCTGCTGCTGCTGCTGGGGTTCGGAACTCCCAGGGCAGTTGCCTGGCGACCAACGCGGAGGAAGAAACTGGGACTGACTAGGGCAGAATAAAATGATGCACTGGCAGGTATTAACCCTTGAAGGGTCGGGTTTTGGAAAGCAGCATCCCCTTGAACCCCTCTTGGCGATGAAAACATTTGTTAAATGTTGACAAACAGTTCTTAAAGAATTTGTATTTTTAGTATTTTTTTTTACATTTTTTAATTAAGGTCATTGAAAAAATAAGCTAAATCCATAAATCGCCCCCTCCTTTGTGGACAATTTTCCATACAAAATCAAATACAAAACATTTTGGTAAGGAGCGTGAAAATACCAATAAATTTTGATCTAATCTAATCTAATCTAACTCTAGCGCCTCCAATCTTTCGAAGGGATCTTGGGAAAGCCTCAGGTTAGAAGTTAGAATACGCCTAGTTTTGTCATTTTTTAACATTTTGTAGTGCGCCATTGCATTAGAATGCATTGAAACATCACAAACGTTAAAGCGGCCAGGCCTACTGCGTAAAGTTTACCGCAGAGATGATTCGTTAAATAGGGTTGAGTTCGAGCACGGAGTGTTCATACTCTACAATTCTGAAACTACGGGGAAGGAAGAAGCGTGGGGACACACCAATTTAGGCAATTGTTCGGTGGGAACACCACATAGAAAAAAAATCCTGGTAATATTACATCTGAGAAGTGGTACATCTTGTATGTCAGAAAAAAAATTCTGGTGTAATGCTACTTTTTCAGTCGAAATTGAGGTTAAATTACATCATAAAATAGGTAATAATCAGCCTTCCAAAATTACACCTTCCAAATTTACACGTTTTTTTACTGTGCATGCTAAGAAGTTTTGGTGCTCCGTGACCCTCTGGGATGAGACATTCCACGATTGACCTGGACACTATTTGCCGTGGTTATAGCGCCACAACTTGCTCATGAAAATACCAATAGATTTAAAACAAAAAAAATAAATGGGTTGGCAGCTCTTTTTCTTTCTTTTATTTTCCAACTAACGTTTATTTTATATATTTAAACAGCTTCCGAAAGCTGCTTTCCTGATAACAAACTAAAACAATGTTCGCCACAACTCCATTATTTCCCCCCTTTGCAGAACTCACATTTCCAGTTCCAACTTCCAACAATACAGTTTTGCACTTTATATTGGCCTGCAGCCAGCCATCATCCAAAAGCCACTAGCTCAACAAAAAAACAAGCTCATCATACTTTGTTGGCTCGCAGAATCCATATTTGCCTAACCAGCCAAAGGAACGAACAAGTTCCGTGCAACAAACAAAGTCAACTTTCCTAATTAGGATTCAACCCAGGGCAGCGCTCCCAACAACGGCATCAGCTCATCATCATCATCACCCCCGACGACGGTGACGATGGCAAGCTGAAGAAGTCAATCGCAAAAGCCCTTGAATGGTGTGAGCATAAGAACTCCCACCTTTCCACCTTCTGTCCTTTATGCTTTGCAAGGGTAGCATAAAAGTGGTATGAATGGGGGGGGGGGGCTTTCTTCACTTCTGGAAGGATGTAATTAATTACCGAAAAGCGTTAAAATACGAGAGGGTCGTCCGCTTTCTTCACCTCGTCCCGGAATCTGCCCAATGACGACTCCAACTTGAGCAAACAAAGGTTTCTCTGGAGATTCGGTGCCTAGAAAAAAAAATCAAAACATATTTTATGATTTTCCAATTGGTTGCTTCCCTTAGCATCGCCACTCAAAAGGCACGTCGGCGGGTAGAGTAGTTATGTTCACTCTTGTAAATAACTTATCAGCATGCAGAAGGGCAGTTTGTTTACCATAATTCACGTGTTTTAGTGTCGAAAATTGAACTTAAAACTGACCAGAAATATCTTCCCATAGCATTGCAGCTCGGAAGGCACGGCGTCGAGTATACATTTAAATTTAATCTTCAAATCCGTGCACAAAATTCAATGACTTCATGCTACATGTTTCGTAGAGAATCCCTCAAACCTGGAAGCCGGCCGGCCAAGTATCGGGACCAGGAATTCGTTCAAGTATTTCTTGCCTGATTTATTGCCTTTGCCGTTGTTGGAAGTTATTGGTGTGGTACCGTTTGGAGCGCAGGTCGTGCGCGGTCGGACAAATGAGAGTGCCGGAATGTCAATGTAATTAAAATTGATGTTTGGCGCGCTGGATCGTTTAGGACGGGGCGGTCGCCAAGTTTTGGGGCAAAACTAACAAATCACGGACGCCAGAACTTTTTCGATCAGCGCTTTCGTGGTCGGCTCGAAGCCACAATCGCTTACAAGGCCACTCGACATTCACATTCTAGAAAGTCGCAACGCAGACCCCGCAGACGTCCTAATTATCTGGAGTTTATAGCACCCCCGCCAACAATCGCCGGAGAGGAATCGCGAGTAAATGTTACCGGGCCTATCAATTCTGCCGGTATCGACGCTGGGCATCGCGTTTAGCATCGCGGCTTGGTTTACCAGACGATCATCGATGCCAATTGACCTGATTCTGAGTCCCTGAGGTGTACACGCGTGTTTTGATGATCTCGGTTTTATGAGCGCGCGCTGCCGCTCTGGGGTAGTGGAGCGATTGGAAGGCGCAGTTATTGGTAAGTGTGAGGTGAACATGGGCGTTGCGATGTTTTCAAGATTTTGTTCTAAAAAACTGCAAAATGTCAAAATTCTGATTTTGCATTTCTGTTGTGTATAAGAGCCCTTTTTATAATAAAAAAAAATGCAGAAGTAAACATAACCCAATGTGCTTTCAAGAGTTCAATATCAATTTTACATTGTTTTTAATTTAAAAAAAAAGTTTGGCAATAATATTAAATGGAAGGTGGACAAAAACAAAAAGTGTGCAAGGGTCTTACTCAATATACTTCTTACAACATAAAGGTTCAATCGTTCCACGGAAGACGCGTAATCCAGGAAATTAGCCCTTGGCCTTGAAATTTTGTTAATCCCGTTAAATGACGCCAAATTTGAATTAGTATATTGTTAAATTGCTCCTCAGTGTATATTCGACGAGATTAAAAAAGACACATTTTGTAAGCAGTTGTAAAAAAATGGATGGACAATTTAAAATGTTTTTCAAAATGCTGATAACTGATTGTAAATTTCGAGTGTTAATAAATTTTATTGTACATACCAGCGATTCGCATATGTCAGATTTCAAGCGTTTCATAATTCATGGATATTTTGTTCTTTATTAAACCAAATTCCAAAAAGATTATGTTAACACGTTATTAAAAATTTAAATGAAAAAACCTATAGCAGTTTAAGGTACTTTATTGAAATAATTAATTGGTTAAATTCGCTTGGTTTTGTTCGGTGACAAGGAACAAAACCAAGCGAATTTAACCAATTAAAAATTCCACGGTGATTACAACCAAATCAATATACTTTATTGAAATAGACAAATTTCCCTTTCACTAAAAACCATAACCTCACAATATCACTTTTCTTGTTTTACTGATTGTTCTTTGGGCGAATCTGTTTCTTTAGAATGTGCATTGTTGTGGGAATATTGTAGCAAATTTCATTTCTTAAATTTCATTTAAATAAGGATAAAAAAATCTACAAAAAAATAACAGAATTAAATTCAAAATAAAATGTAATCAGAATTTTTTGTGTCAAAAGGTTAGGTTTTAGATTTTGTATTTTTTTTGTATCTCGATGAAAATTTGTCTTATGTAAAAAAAACTTATATTGTGGTCATTTTTATGTGTCTGGTTTTATTTGGAAATTTTAAATATAATTTTATCATTAATAATTTATTTCAAAAAATTCACCTGAGTTCATTTTATAGACATTGAAAATCACCCAATAGAAAAATAAAGGCTGATTACGACACACGGAGCAAATCCCATTTTACATAAAAATAAAACAAATGCTGGATTTTTTTAAACTTTTCAGAAATATTTTTTATACACCCAGAACTGGGCATCGGCATACGAGAGGATAAAGAGCACGCTTCGGTAGTAAAACTGTACTGTGTGCGGACGGAGAGGATAGATCCCGAAATTACCGCAGCAATTCCATTTGAAAAGAGCCTAAACCGAAAAAAAAGTACATCGTGCTAGGGTGGTTCAAAAAATGGCAATTTTCGTCATTTTTCGCAAAATCTTCTTTTTTTGAAAAATCATATCTCCGTGCCATTTCATCCGATTTTAGCTGTCTTAGACTCAAAAGAAAGGTGATGAGTTTGGCTATTTGGGAAAAATAGTAAGAAGTTTCAAAAATCTAGCTTATCATTTGAAAAAGTCGCATGAAAACTTAAAATGGCGTTTGAACCGTGCCTATGTCTGAAAATATTTTTATCGGATTCCTCGGAAAATTTCACATATCATATCAAAAAATTGGCGATGTCGAACCGTACGTTTCGGAGATATGATTTTTTGAAAATAAAAACTGAGTTTTTCGACGCGTCACGCGCAAAAACGGGAAAATGACGAAATCGGCAAAAAATCAACTTTCACTAAAATTGCGATAACTTTAAAATTTCTGCGATGACCTATAGATGTTTGGGTATCAATATTTTCGTAATTGAAAAACGCAACTTTTCGTACCATAACATCTATAGGACATCGCTGAAATTTTAAAGTTATCGCAGTTTTAGTGAAAAAAGTTGATTTTTTCTCGTTTTCGTCATTTTTCTGTTTTTGCGCGTGACGCGTCGAAAAACTCAGTTTTAATTACAAAAAATCAAATCTCGGAAACGTACGGTCCGACATCGCCTATTTTTTTGATATTTTATGTGAAATTTTCCGAGAAATCCGATAAAAATATTTTCAGACTTAGGCTATTTGTTCCAGACACGGTCAAAACGCCATTTTAAGTTTTCATGCGACTTTTTCAAATGGTAAGCTAGATTTTTGAAACTTCTTACTATTTTTCTCAAATATCCAAATTCATCACCTTTCTTTTGCGTCTAAGACAGCAAAAATCGGATGAAATGGCACGGAGATATGATTTTTCGAAAAAATAGGTTTTTGCGAAAAATGACGAAAATAGACATTTTTTGAACCACCCTAGCACGATGTAGGTCACCCTAATGGCCAAACAAAAAAATACGGGTCTAATTATTTTGGCCAAGGAACCCCCAGAAAATTTTTAAGCCCGATCGGAGAACTTTTTTTTCGGTTTAGGCTCTTTTCTAATGGAATTGCTGACCGAGAGTACTTTACTCCTGGCTTCATTTTCCAAAAAAGTTCATCCATAAAAAAAGTACCGGTACCGAGACTCGAACCCAAGACCTTCGGCTTATTGAACCGTGCCTTTGCCGTATAGACCACCATGGTTCGGTGACTAAGTGGCGGTCATTTGTCCATATAAGCCACTCAATAGAGGAAATCACTCAAAGTTCATTTTGTGAGTGACTTTAACCCTCTACAACCCAACCCCGCCTCTAGGCGGGCTTCGATTTAAAAAATCGCCAAAAATCCATTTTTCAACCAATTTTTGATCTTTAAAAAGCATTGGAAAGAAGAACTCTTAAAATTTTACAAAATTTTAGGGTTGGAAGTTTGACTTGTTTTATGTGACTTTGCCAATGTTTTTAAAAATGTCATTTTTTTAGGGATCAACTTTGGCTTTGTTTTTTACTAACATTTCCTATATTTTAAGTAAAAAGAAGTATGCAGTAATTTTTGTAGTGTCCCAGACTATCCCTCTAAGCATTTTTTACAACTTAAATGATAATGGTGCCATTTTATAGCAGAAAATGAGAAAAACACGCAAAAAACTGAAAAAGTGACTGTAAAACCATGAAAAAATAAGATAGGCAAAATGTAATGATAGCAGGTGGTAGACTAGGCCAAATACTACCAAAAACAAACATAAACTAAACAAGATAAATGCAAATTAAAATACTAAAAATGAAACAAGAAAAACATAAAACAAGAGAAGTAATGTTTTTCGTAGAACAAAAGTTGCTCAAAATGACCTCCTGAACACGGGAAAAATAAAAATTTTCGAAAAAAAAAATTGGGCAGTAGAGGGTTAACTGTTTGGCCTAGTTTGACAGCTGCATTGTCCCCAGTTTTTTTCTGTGGGAGAGAAAAGGAGGCAAATATTTTATGAAAATCATACCTGTTAAAATTCCTAGCCTCAAAATTTTGTCGCGAGTTGCTTTTCTCCTCTATAGTACTTTCCTCACGTTTCTTTTCGGGAGGACTATCCCCTCGGTCTTTAACTTTGGGTGCAGGATTGCAGCGTTAACAACATGTTTTACACTGAGTATTAAAAAAATCAACCTAAAAATGCTTATAGGACGAAAACGGTGCATTTTCACTTCTCATAATTTCGCGCTCTATTTATCCTTTAACAAAAGGCAACACATATTTTGGAAGAAGAGAAAACATTTTCAAACATGATTTAAAAATGTTTATGAGCTTATAAAAATTCTGAATTACAAAATTTTGCACGATAATTGATCTGAAACATGTAATTTAGAATTATGTGTTTTCTAGTTTAATTGTCTCGCTCCTATAAGTTTATGGAAATTCAGAACTTAAAAAAGTCAAAAAATCTTATTTTGGTGAAAAAAAAGAAAAATAAGCATTAAACGCGATTTAAGCACAATTTTGAACAACATTATCATAATTTAAAAACAATTAACTGGTTTCTTTTGATATTTTGTAGAAAATTTGAAAAGACTATAAAATTGCTGGAGCAAAATTTGAAAAGGGCACATAAGTATTCGCAGTGTTTGCAAAATAGTTCGAAGTGTCAAAATGCTTATTCTTCAATTTCTCGTGCTTACACAGTTAACAAAAATCATGGTAATATTACATCTGGGAAGGGGAAAATCTTTTATGTCAGAAAAAATGTGTAATTTTACCTATGAAAATGTGTAATTTTACCCCTTTTCTGGTTGAATGTCACTTTTTCAGCCTAAATTAAGTTAAAATTTAATCACAAAAGAGGTAATATTCAACCTTCCAAATTTACATAATTTTTTACTGTTCTTTTCATGGGAAATGGGAAAAATATTTTTTTTTTGCAGTTCCGTCGTGAAACTACTTACTTTTCCTGTCATTCTTGAACGACGAAATAGCCTACTTTTCTGTACCAAAAATAACAGAATCGAATAGCAACACTTTTCAAAATAAATGCTGAAAAGTTCTACTTTTCAGCACTGAAATGGGTGCTGAAAAGTTGAACTTTTCAGCACTTGTTTCGAAAAGTAACACTTTTCAACATTTTTTTGATTTAAACGATTTATTGACAAAATACATGATAATTCGACTTAAAATTTCACTCAATGGGTGTTTTTCGAAATTGCAAAAAATATTGTATGGAACTCGTTGCAAAACTTGATTTTTTCAGCACTCGTCGTTTTTATCCAACTCGGTGAACCTCGTTGGATAAATGTACGACTCGTGCTGAAAAAATCCTCTTTTTGCAACTTGTTGCATAAACTACTATTAGAATCTCGGTATATTTTTTAAACAGTCATAAAATCCATGTTACCATTATATTGGTCATGTTTCCATGCTCAATACAATTGATTGGTGATAATCTAACTTTTAATCCAAACAAACAGATAGGTTATAGCTTAAAATAAATAAAAAATCGATATTTTTTTTGTTTTTTGTTGGGCTGCGAAAATGCAACACAATTTTTAAACCAATATAATTCAAATTAAATAAATTTATTGTAATATATATCTTTTATTCAATTTTGTATTATGAAATGACTAGAAAAGCTTAATAAAATGTCACTAAAAATGTAAAAAAACCAGGACAAACAAAATTACATCTAGTCAATGTTAAACTTCAGATACCTTTATCAGGGGTGAGATTGGGTCATACGAAAATGGAGAAATTTGTATGACTCAATTTCACCCCCAGACCTGATGTCACCCCTGATGACGGTACGTTTAGAATTTGATGTTTTATATAAAAAATATTCTACAAATTATCTTTAAGTCTTTCAGTTGGCGGTAGTAACTAGGGAAAATTGGGACTACCGTCTGAATAGGGACAAGAGATTTTAAAGCAATAAACTTGGAAATCGGTTTACTTATTTTTTTTCTGTTCCTGTTTTAACCGAAATCAATAAAAAAATAAACTTAATTAAAAAAAAATTACATGAGCATTTTTTCCTGATTGCACCAGAAAGGTTACAAAATATGTTTTTTTTCAAATTTAAAACCATAAGCATACATAAATATAATTCACACGCATGGGGTTTATTTACTACGGTGTTTGTGAATGACCCCTCGGACAAATCTACAACAAATTTCTGTCGAAGGGGGGCACATTTTTACACATTTTTTATGTAATTTAAAAAAGAGGTAATTTTCAACGTACCAAATTTTTGCTGTGTACACAGCAAAAAAAGTTGAATTTTGGAATGTTGAAAATTTGGTAGGTTGAATATTACCTCTTTTTTGAGTAATATTACCTAAAAAATGTGTAAAAATGTGAACCTGATGAATATTTACCAGAAACTGATGAAAATTCATCATTTTCTGATAAAATATTATTATTATTTTTGACACAAAGTCTGTCACCATTTCCTGATGAATATTACGACCTTTTTTTCTGTGTTACTTTCAAAGTAACTTTCAATCTTTTATTTTGTATAAGAAATTCAGAAACATGTTTAAAAACTTGTGGTTTTAAAAAAATTTCCAATAAAATCAAAGCTGATATTATTTCTCATTTTTTTAACTTTTCATTGACAGTTCTGCAACACCCATGCTCCCCCCAGCAAATACCCCAACAGTGAGAGGTAAACCGCGCACTTTAGCACACACCCCGGGCGCAATCGAGAACACATGTCTGGAGGAGAGCGCGCGGCCACGGCCCGACATATCCGTCCGCTTCAAAGGATTGGCCCACATCAAGGTTGAGAGCTCCATCAGGAAAGGAAACCACAACAAAACGCATCGCATCGTAATCGTAAAGTTTACTCGCTCAAAATTGGTGGGGGAAAAAGGGGGAGGGGGTCTGAACTCACTGCGCCGCCGGGTGGGTTATTTGCATTGAAAAGAGGAAATTGAATCATAAAATTTATACCTTTAATGGAACAAATTCATAAATTTCATCCGCCCCATTTCACGCAATGGCCTGCTATTTCAGCGTGGTGAATGGACGTTTGTGGAATTCTCGCACTGAATGAGAGAGTTGCGACGAGAAGAGAGGGGAGGAGGGGTGGACGGCGGTGAAACCGGGTTCCATTCTATTCAAATTTTTGGGGAGTCTTCTTCGAAACGATGACTACGACGGGAGGGGGTAGTACATAAAGCACGTTACCGCGCATGGGAGAAAAACATCTTCGCGGTCGCGGTCTTACAATGGACATGATTCTCTCTAACTGATTTTTGGCGCGGGAAAATCTAGCTGGCAGAGAGAAAAGTTGAGGGAAAAACTACTTCCAACTAGAAACTATTCATGAAACCTGTGATTCTGCGAGAAAACACAAACAAAGAATGGAACTTGTGTTTTTTGTGCCGCATTTTTTAATTTCATGACTGAATTGGGTTAAAGTGCACTGGCGGAAGAAAATTATGAAGCAGTCCACCTCTGGCTGCTCAAACAAGAGTCACGGAACAGTAGCGGAGGAAGAAGAGAATAGCTACACAATTTTTTGAATTGTTTGGACTTTAGATGAGAAATAAGGACAGGGAACAATCTTTTAAAATATGTCGCTTTAAAAATTAACAACATTGCAAAAAAAAAAAATTAAAATCTATTCTTATTTTAGTTTAATAACACCGCCCAACAAAATTTCTGCGCAGGCTCAACTGGAAGGGAAGCATGAAGTTTACTACTCCCACATATTGCATACAATTTTTGAAATGTAAGCAACAGCGATGAACCGCCCTAATTCTGCATACAAACTTTGGAGAAAAACAATTCGGCCCTGTCTAAATATTTTTGAAAAATTCAAGGTTCACGTATTTCTGGAGACCTTAAACTTCATGTTTCCCCTCGAGTTGGGCCTGCGCAGTCATTTTTGTCAATTTTTGTAGGTCAGTGTTAGCATTGAAAAAAAGAATTATTATTTTTTCAGAAAGATTAAAGGATGTGTTTGGATTGATTCTGTGAATAAGCTAATGAACCAATTACCTTAAAATATAACTTTTTTGTTTATTATAAGAATTCGGAAAAACTTTGTAAAATGATGCAGTACA
The DNA here is from genome assembly GCF_016801865.2 of Culex pipiens pallens. Lineage (NCBI taxonomy): Eukaryota > Metazoa > Arthropoda > Insecta > Diptera > Culicidae > Culex > Culex pipiens. The sequence continues at coordinate 106,375,386 of NC_068937.1, read as the reverse complement.
ACAGTTAACAATTACAAATATTAGAATATTATTGTGAAATTTCTACTAATTCAGACTAAACACCTCATTATTTTTAAATAACTTTTTCAAGACAGCTTAATTTTTTCAATACCTACAGTTTTTGCACCCTAATTGACCTCCTTTTAAATTGATAAATTCTAGAGTTTTTTTAAAAGGTCATATAAATTCTTATGTTTTATATGTTTATACTACCCATGTTCACATAAATGTCCCATATGCAAAAACAGCAAGCTGAGAAAAACGCATTTGAAGTTTGTCCCACACATAAGGCTACGTGTTAAGTTTTCACGAAAAAACTGGATTTCCTCCTGATTTCTAGAACAAAGTACTGGATGTTATAGGCTCTTTTGAAAGAGCACACGATTTTGAACCAAACTGCATCAATAACTCAAAAGTGATGAAAATGCATATGGGACATTTATGCGATCATGGGCAGTATAGGACATAATAAAAAAAACTCTAGAATTCATCATATCACCATAAAATAGTTCTGTACGTTTTCGCAAAACGACTTTTCCTCTTTTAGTGTATTTGAATAAAATTTTTGTCAAGAATTCTCTATGGAAAAATATAGTGTTTTGCATGGCTTCTTAAAATTTTGCGGCCTGAACTTACAAAAAGGGCATGTTAGTATATGAAAATCTGTATATTGAGAAAAGATTTCATGATCGATTGGGTGTTTTTGGCAAAGTTGTGAGTTATGATTAGAACTTTTAAGAAAGATAAGTACACGTTAAAAATAATCCGACTATTTTCATTTCTCGTTTTATCACTAAGAGTGGAAATCCCAAAATACATAGGGTATATGACCCTATTTTGGACCTAGTACCTATTTTGGACCTATTTTTATTAATCGAGGTAGTTCAGGCTTTTAAAGTACGAATTTACTGAATCCAACCAACAGAAAGTGTAAGCAGGATCGTTTTGTAGCTTACCTCTTCCAAAAATGTTAACATTTTTGATTATTTCCGCTTTTTCAGCCACTTTTTCCAATGTCACTCGCATTTCCTATAATTTTCCTAGCACATCGATTAGGTCCAAAAATTTCGGCCTCGTTGCTTATCACTTTTGGCTCGGGACACCTTGTACAACTTTCTGTTTTTCACTAGCATCAAGCTATTTTCAGCCGGTTTCCGAGTAATGTAAGTGTTATTTATTTAATACTTATATGTTTTTAGTCACTAAACCGTTGAAATTACTGATCTATAGTTAAAAAAAACTCAATTGAAAAAATATTTTCAAATCAGCCGCGTTGGATCAGTTTTTGGAGCTACCTTTCCTTCAGTTCAAGGCTATTACCAATACATGTATAACAAGGTGTTGCCAGTTTTGTTTATGAATTTATTTCGATACTTAATTGAAATTTAATGCCAAGTTTTTACTTAATAATTTGGATTAGTTTTTCCGACTGTAATTATTTCAAATAAAACTAAGCTTTAAAAAGCAAATGATAAACAGAAACAATGAAAATATGATTTTTTAATGATAAACATGCAAATTAATAATAAAGATAGGGATGATTTTTAAGACTGATTGCAATCTGACCTAAAATTTAAACTGATGTTGATATATTTTTCTCGCAACCTCATTTTCACCAATTTAGATGCACCTATTAATTAATATTTGCTTCAAAAATGCAATCTGGCTACCCTGCTGGAATTGAACTGGAACGATTGAAAAACCAAAAGGGCCTTGTTCATTAAATCGTCAGCTGTCAGATTGACAGGCGCTGTCAATCTGCTCAAGAGTGGTTTCGATAAGGTCGTATGAATTTATTTTAAAAAATCTAGGGTTAGTTTTAAAAAGGTCCTAAGCGCTAGTCGATCAGTTTTCGATAAATATACGAATTATAAAACTTAAAAATGCTTTGAATTGTCATCTGCACGTCTTTTAAATGCTCTCTACTGGAAAACAATAAAATAATCGACATCACTCTGACTCGATTCCTTAGGCAAAAATAAGTATTAAGGTTTAAGGGTCGCTTTTTATCGTTGTTGTTTATATGGGGAAAATGCAAAAATGTATGCAGAAAAACCTCGTTTCAGTGTTTTTCTGCCAGGTGGCGCGGGTCTTGCCTAAAATTGTCCAAGTGTAAGATTCTTGTAGGAATTCAATTCACTACAACTTTGCCGAAGGGTGCAAAACGATCCGAGATGATCCTGATTTTAGATGATTTTTTTTTTAAATTATTTTCTTATGTACTTCTTATATACCCCAGGATCTCACACTTGGACAATTTTGGGCGAGACCCGCGCCACCTGGCAGAAAAATACTGAAATGATGTTTTCTGAATACATTTTTGCGATTTTCCCCATATAAACTTCAACGATAAAAAGCGACTTTTTAACACCTAAACTACCATGCAAGCGAAAAAAGGCGAAGTCCAACTTCAAACAGCTGTATCTCGGCTCCCTGTGGACGGATTTTCAAAATTCAAGAAGCAAAAGATGCGGACAGATCTCTAGATTATTTTGCTTATTTAAAACTCCAAAACAGAGGCACTTACCCTAAGTTATTCCCAAAACCATCCAGGTAACTTTTTTTCAGCCCTCTATTTTCTAGTTGTTATGCATGTTGGATCGAATGTTGAATGACAATCTGTTTAAAATTTTATCATAACGCAAGTTACAGTACAATTATAATATCCAATACCATTTTGGACATATCTGGCCATTTTGGGACCGGTTCCAGGTTCTCCGGTGGAACCCGGAATATCCCCAATTCCAGAGTATTTTCAAGAATTTTATTGGAGTGGCATTATGGGTATCAAAATTTAGCATTTTCAAAATCAAGCTCATTGATGACTCTAAAAACCATTTTGGACATATCTGGCCACTTTGGGACCGGTTCCAGGTTCTCCGGTGGAACCCGGAATATCCCCAATTCCAGAGTATTTTCAAGAATTTTATTGGAGTGGCAATATGGGTATCAAAATTTAGCATTTTCAAAATCAAGCTCATTGATGACTCTGAAAACCATTTTGGACATATCTGGCCACTTTGGGACCGGTTCCAGGTTCTCCGGTGGAACCTGGAATATCCCCAATTCCAGAGTATTTTCAAGAATTTTATTGGAGTGGCATTATGGGTATCAAAATTTAGCATTTTCAAAATCAAGCTCATTGATGACTCTTAAAACCATTTTGGACATATCTGGCCACTTTGGGACCGGTTCCAGGTTCTCCGGTGGAACCCGGAATATCCCCAATTCCAGAGTATTTTCAAGAATTTTATTGGAGTGGCAATATGGGTATCAAAATTTAGCATTTTCAAAATCAAGCTCATTGATGACTCTAAAAACCATTTTGGACATATCTGGCCACTTTGGGACCGGTTCCAGGTTCTCCGGTGGAACCCGGAATATCCCCAATTCCAGAGTATTTTCAAGAATTTTATTGGAGTGGCAATATGGGTATCAAAATTTAGCATTTTCAAAATCAAGCTCATTGATGACTCTGAAAACCATTTTGGACATATCTGGCCACTTTGGGACCGGTTCCAGGTTCTCCGGTGGAACCTGGAATATCCCCAATTCCAGAGTATTTTCAAGAATTTTATTGGAGTGGCATTATGGGTATCAAAATTTAGCATTTTCAAAATCAAGCTCATTGATGACTCTTAAAACCATTTTGGACATATCTGGCCACTTTGGGACCGGTTCCAGGTTCTCCGGTGGAACCCGGAATATCCCCAATTCCAGAGTATTTTCAAGAATTTTATTGGAGTGGCAATATGGGTATCAAAATTTAGCATTTTCAAAATCAAGCTCATTGATGACTCTAAAAACCATTTTGGACATATCTGGCCACTTTGGGACCGGTTCCAGGTTCTCCGGTGGAACCCGGAATATCCCCAATTCCAGAGTATTTACAAGAATTTTATTGGAGTGGCAATATGGGTATCAAAATTTAGCATTTTCAAAATCAAGCTCATTGATGACTCTAAAAACCATTTTGGACATATCTGGCCACTTTGGGACCGGTTCCAGGTTCTCCGGTGGAACCCGGAATATCCCCAATTCCAGAGTATTTTCAAGAATTTTATTGGAGTGGCAATATGGGTATCAAAATTTAGCATTTTCAAAATCAAGCTCATTGATGACTCTGAAAACCATTTTGGACATATCTGGCCACTTTGGGACCGGTTCCAGGTTCTCCGGTGGAACCTGGAACATCCCCAATTCCAGAGTATTTTCAAGAATTTTATTGGAGTGGCATTATGGGTATCAAAATTTAGCATTTTCAAAATCAAGCTCATTGATGACGCTAAAAACCATTTTGGACATATCTGGCCACTTTGGGACCGGTTCCAGGTTCTCCGGTGGAACCCGGAATATCCCCAATTCCAGAGTATTTTCAAGAATTTTATTGGAGTGGCAATATGGGTATCAAAATTTAGCATTTTCAAAATCAAGCTCATTGATGACTCTGAAAACCATTTTGGACATATCTGGCCACTTTGGGACCGGTTCCAGGTTCTCCGGTGGAACCTGGAACATCCCCAATTCCAGAGTATTTTCAAGAATTTTATTGGAGTGGCATTATGGGTATCAAAATTTAGCATTTTCAAAATCAAGCTCATTGATGACTCTTAAAACCATTTTGGACATATCTGGCCACTTTGGGACCGGTTCCAGGTTCTCCGGTGGAACCTGGAATATCCCCAATTCCAGAGTATTTTCAAGAATTTTATTAGAGTGGCATTATGGGTATCAAAATTTAGCATTTTCAAAATCAAGCTCATTGATGACTCTGAAAACCATTTTGGACATATCTGGCCACTTTGGGACCGGTTCCAGGTTCTCCGGTGGAACCCGGAATATCCCAACTACGGAGTATTTTCAAGAAATTTATTAGAGTGGCAATATGGGTATCAAAATTCAGCATTTTCAAAATCAAGCTCATTGATGACGCTAAAAACCATTTGACATATCTGGCCACTTTGGGACCGGTTCCAGGTTCTCCGGTGGAACCCGGAATATCCCCAATTCCAGAGTATTTTCAAGAATTTTATTGGAGTGGCAATATGGGTATCAAAATTTAGCATTTTCAAAATCAAGCTCATTGATGACTCTAAAAACCATTTTGGACATATCTGGCCACTTTGGGACCGGTTCCAGGTTCTCCGGTGGAACCCGGAATATCCCCAATTCCAGAGTATTTTCAAGAATTTTATTGGAGTGGCAATATGGGTATCAAAATTTAGCATTTTCAAAATCAAGCTCATTGATGACTCTGAAAACCATTTTGGACATATCTGGCCACTTTGGGACCGGTTCCAGGTTCTCCGGTGGAACCTGGAACATCCCCAATTCCAGAGTATTTTCAAGAATTTTATTGGAGTGGCATTATGGGTATCAAAATTTAGCATTTTCAAAATCAAGCTCATTGATGACTCTTAAAACCATTTTGGACATATCTGGCCACTTTGGGACCGGTTCCAGGTTCTCCGGTGGAACCTGGAATATCCCCAATTCCAGAGTATTTTCAAGAATTTTATTAGAGTGGCATTATGGGTATCAAAATTTAGCATTTTCAAAATCAAGCTCATTGATGACTCTTAAAACCATTTTGGACATATCTGGCCACTTTGGGACCGGTTCCAGGTTCTCCGGTGGAACCTGGAATATCCCCAATTCCAGAGTATTTTCAAGAATTTTATTAGAGTGGCATTATGGGTATCAAAATTTAGCATTTTCAAAATCAAGCTCATTGATGACTCTGAAAACCATTTTGGACATATCTGGCCACTTTGGGACCGGTTCCAGGTTCTCCGGTGGAACCCGGAATATCCCAACTACGGAGTATTTTCAAGAAATTTATTAGAGTGGCAATATGGGTATCAAAATTCAGCATTTTCAAAATCAAGCTCATTGATGACGCTAAAAACCATTTGACATATCTGGCCACTTTGGGACCGGTTCCAGGTTCTCCGGTGGAACCCGGAATATCCCCAATTCCAGAGTATTTTCAAGAATTTTATTGGAGTGGCAATATGGGTATCAAAATTCAGCATTTTCAAAATCAAGCTCATTGATGACTCTAAAAACCATTTTGGACATATCTGGCCACTTTGGGACCGGTTCCAGGTTCTCCGGTGGAACCCGGAATATCCCCAATTCTAGAGTATTTACAAGAATTTTATTGGAGTGGCAATATGGGTATCAAAATTAAGTATTTTCAAAATCAAGCTCATTGATGATTCTAAAAACCATTATGGACATATCTGGCCATTTTGGGACCAGTTCCAGGTTCTCCGATGGAACCCGGAATATCCCCAATTCCAGAGTATTTACAAGAATTTTATTGGAGTGGCAATATGGGTATCAAAATTTAGCATTTTCAAAATCATTCCAAAACAATAATTCGAGTGTCAAATAATAACTTTATTTTGAAAATGCTGAATTTTGATACCCATATTGCCACTCAAAAAAAAATCTAGGAAAAGCTCCGTTATTGGGGTTGTTCCGGGTTCCACCGGAGAACCTGGAACCGGTCCCAAAGTGACCAGATATGTCCAAAATGGTTTTTAGCGTCATCAATGAGCTTGATTTTGAAAATACTGAATTTTGATACCCATTTTGCCACTCTAATGAAATTCTTGCAAATACTCCGTGGTTGGGATATTCCGGGTTCCACCGGAGAACCTGGAACCGGTTCCAAAGTGACCAGATATGTCCATAATGGTTTTAGCGTCATCAATGAGCTTGATTTTGAAAATACTGAATTTTGATACCCATATTGCAACTCTAATAAATTTCTTGAAAATACTCCGTAGTTGGGATATTCCGGGTTCCACCGGAGAACCTGGAACCGGTCCCAAAGTGACCAGATATGTAAAAAATGGTTTTTAGCGTCATCAATGAGCTTGATTTTGAAAATGCTGAATTTTGATACCCATATTGCCACTCTAATAAATTTCTTGAAAATACTCCGTAGTTGGGATATTCCGGGTTCCACCGGAGAACCTGGAACCGGTCCCAAAGTGACCAGATATGTCCAAAATGGTTTTTAGCGTCATCAATGAGCATGATTTTGAAAATGCTGAATTTTGATACCCATATTGCCACTCCAATAAAATTCTTGAAAATACTCTGTAGTTGGGATATTTCGGGTTCCACCGGAGAATCTGGAACCGGTCCCAAAGTGACCAGATATGTCCAAAATGGTTTTTAGAGTCATCAATGAGCATGATTTTGAAAATGCTGAATTTTGATACCCATATTGCCACTCCAATAAAATTCTTGAAAATACTCTGTAGTTGGGATATTTCGGGTTCCACCGGAGAACCTGGAACCGGTCCCAAAGTGACCAGATATGTCCAAAATGGTTTTTAGCGTCATCAATGAGCATGATTTTGAAAATGCTGAATTTTGATACCCATATTGCCACTCCAATAAAATTCTTGAAAATACTCTGTAGTTGGGATATTTCGGGTTCCACCGGAGAACCTGGAACCGGTCCCAAAATGGGCAGATATGTCCAAAATGGTTTTTAGAATCATCAATGAGCTTTGTTTTGAAAATACTGAATTTTGATACGCATATTGTCACTCTAATAAAATTCTTGCAAATACTCTGGAATTGGGGATATTCCGGGTTCCACCGGAGAACCTGGAACCGGTCCCAAAGTGACCAGATATGTCCAAAATGGTTTTTAGCGTCATCAATGAGCTTGATTTTGAAAATACTGAATTTTGATACCCATATTGCCACTCCAATAAAATTCTTGAAAATACTCTGGAATTGGGGATATTCCGGGTTCCACCGGAGAACCTGGAACCGGTCCCAAAGTGGCCAGATATGTCCAAAATGGTTTTTAGAGTCATCAATGAGCTTGATTTTGAAAATACTGAATTTTGATACCCATTTTGCCACTCTAATGAAATTCTTGCAAATACTCCGTAGTTGGGATATTCCGGGTTCCACCGGAGAACCTGGAACCGGTCCCAAAGTGGCCAGATATGTCCAAAATGGTTTTTAGCGTCATCAATGAGCTTGATTTTGAAAATGCTGAATTTTGATACCCATATTGCCACTCTAATAAATTTCTTGAAAATACTCCGTAGTTGGGATATTCCGGGTTCCACCGGAGAACCTGGAACCGGTCCCAAAATGGCCAGATATGTCCAAAATGGTTTTTAGCGTCATCAATAAGCTTGATTTTGAAAATGCTAAATTTTGATACCCATATTGCCACTCCAATAAAATTCTTGAAAATACTCTGGAATTGGGGATATTCCGGGTTCCACCGGAGAACCTGGAACCGGTCCCAATGTGGCCAGATCGGTCCAATATGGTATTGGATATTATAATTGTACTGTAACTTGCGTTATGATAAAATTTTAAACAGATTGTCATTCAACATTCGATCCAACATGCATAACAACTAGAAAATAGAGGGCTGAAAAAAAGTTACCTGGTTGGTTTTGGGAATAACTTAGGGTAAGTGCCTCTGTTTTGGACTTTTAAATAAGCAAAATAATCTAGAGATCTGTCCGCATCTTTTGCTTCTTGAATTTTGAGAATCCGTCCACAGGGAGCCGAGATACAGCTGTTTGAAGTTGGACTTCGCCTTTTTTCGCTAGCTTGGTAGTTCGCGGGATAATATTGAGGATGGTAGTTTAAGTGTTAACCTTAACCGATTTGGCTCGAAATAGGCACAGTTACTTATTATTGTCTAAACAATTGAACCAAGGGGTATCTCTTGAGATTTCCCAAAAAAAATTTTTTTCTTGCCAGCCTAATATATATAATTAAAAATACAGGTATTTATAATGTATTTTTACACAATGGACAGCGTTGGATAAAATAAATTACACTTTTTGATTACTGCGTCAATCATATTAGAAACACAAATAAACCATAAATTTGATCAAAATATTTCGATGATTGTTCAATTTTCCTTGTTCTGAAGTGTAAGTGTAACTGTATCTCCAGCTTTGAAAATTTATAATTTTTTGTGGGAATTTAAATCATTTCGAAAAAAACAATCTAAGAGATTTTGAAAGAAGAGGTGTGTGAAACAATTTCGATAAATGGAGAGCTAGTTGAGTCTTTGTGCACTTCGCAGTGTTGCTAGTTGGGCAAATTGCAGCTTTCAGACCATCCCGGATCGTTTCCTGCAAGCTCCGGAAAGGAGAGATAAAATGAAATCATTGCAACTGTTAGAAAAATAAAAATCTTCGAAAACAAATTGTAGCATTGGAGGTAAATGCGATGTTAACTTTGAGGATGTAGTCTAATTTTGTACTTTTATATATTTTATGATTTGAGACATAACTAGTTACATGGTTTATTCAACACCTATAATATAATCAATTTTGAAACTACGCCCCTCCTAGCCGATCCGAACGGTAGGCAATCTTGTCAAATCTTACATTGTTTTTTAAAAGTGAAACATGTAGTTAAACTTTCTGTCAAGCGACTGTAAAGTTTAACATAACAGATGCGAAAGTTTCACACCAAGTTACAAGCTATAATCTCCCTTTAAAATTTCTTGATTGTTTAATAGGTAATATTTGAACTTCAGCTCTGCGTAAAATTTAGAACTGTAGATAAAAAAAAAATCTTTGTAGCTTTTTAATTATTTTGTCATTCATTTCACTTAAGTTGAGGTGTTTTTATTGCGAATAATAACGTCTCAACCCTTTTCTATGTTTTACTGCTTGAATATTTAGTCGGAAGAATACGCAAATTGGAAAATAGGACAGCGACTTGCTAAGGATGCGTGAGTTTTCCATTCAATATAATTAAAACACGTTTTCAAATTCAAATCCATTATTTTATAGTAATTATTTAAATTCTGAAATAAATATTATCCAATTTAAATCGTGGATAGGCCCTTTGGTTTATCAACCCGAGCTTTTGTGAGTATGCGTTTTGACGCCGCACGCCACAATCCAAGTTGTCAAAATTTCAACCAATCGGAGTGTGGGTCCAAAATAGGTTCAACGATGTCTCCAAAATACATTCAATAAGTCCAAAATGCATCCAAAAAATGTTTTACTTGAAATGCTTATTACAATGAAATGGTTAAATTATTTTCAATTTTCAATAGTACACTTCGTTAAGCATAAATTAAGGCACAAAACAATCCTAAAACGAGCCAAATTAGTTAGACCGTTCCTGAGAACCCTGCGAAATGTGTTGACGCTTTGCATAGTAGGTCCAAAATAGGGCCATATACCCTATTTTTTTTATTTTATTTATTTTTTGTTTCAGGGTAGTTTACGAATCTTTAAAATAAAGAATTTTAGGAAAAATCTAATATTGTGTCAAACATAATTTCCAAAATCATTTATGGTTAAAAAATCAAATTTGCAATCTCTTCGCATTTTTTTTTTGTTTTTTTTTTTTGTAAAGTGAATCATTTACAAGTTACAAACAGTTTCATGTGATTTTTTTATTCAAGAAACTGTATCTCAGCAACCAGCAATCGGATCAACAATGTTTAGAAATAAAATTGTAGGAAATTCTCGCAGCTTTAAAATAATATTTGCCTGGTGCTTTTTCCGTCATGAAACATTTTGTAGCAAAAATCCTTAATCGAAAAAAGTTACATAAAAATGCCTATAACTTGAAAACAAAAAATGTTTAAAGTTATTTTCAATTGCAATTTTGGTATAGCATATAAACAAAGTTTTTGAAAAAAAATTAACAACATTTTAGAATTTTTGAAAAAAACGACATTTAAAAAATTGTATATATTCGGTACCAAATTTTGCACCATCCAAAAAACGAGCGCAAAATATGCCTTTTTTAAACCCCTGAAACATAAAAAAAAACAAAATAAAAAAAAGGTTTTTGGGCCATCTACTTTACGTAACAAAAAGTCAAATAATTTTATTTTTGTGTGCCTATTTTTTATAAAAAAAAAACCTAATCCCTACAATTTTGCCGCTGACACCAAATCGATCAAAAATCTCTTCTCAATATACTTTTTTTAAACATTCACATAGCTAATTTGTATGACCTGCCAGCAAATTCGTATGACAAAAGGAATGCGTAGACAAAGTTTCATTTACAAAAAAAATCAAAATAACAGAATTCGATAAAAAAAACCTTCCAAATTCTAGAGAACAGCAGCAGATCAGATAGGAATTCCTTGTAATGTTTTGAAAATGATCAAAAATTAAAAATTGTGAACAAGGAGGTCAATAATTACATCACCAAAATATATTAATTTTGAGACATTTGAAACATAAAATCCCTCATTTAAAACATAAAATCCCTCAGTGTTTTCAGGAAGAGTAAAACAGCTGATTTATATATTGGGTGCAACATTTGCTTAAATTGAATGAATTACAGCATATCAGTGTCGATCTTTATACCTTTAAAATGGCGGAGAACATCAATGCATAAATTTTGAGATAACACACAATCGACGAATTGAAAGTAGATTTTTTTAGTCAAAATTCTAAATTTTATGAAGAAATATTTTTTTGTTTTGAATTTATTCTTCGAGAAATATTGCAAGGTTTGACATTTTAGCATTCCTCCGAAAAAGTTAAGATGCAAGAAAAAATATCATAAAGGTTGGATTTCATAATTTTTATTGATAAGAAATCAAAAAAACAAGAATTAAATTCAAAAGCATCCCAAAACTTGGTATCACTGGAATAAATTCACACCATAATCCGAAGGTATCTCTGCAAAATAATTTCCCCCCAAACACTTCCTCTTCAGCGTTTCCCCTCGCTTCGTCCCTACCGGCAGCGGCAGCTCACCCCTTAAATGGGCTTAAAATTGCCCATTACATAACCAGAGCGCGCAAAAGCAGAGCAAAGCGAAACGCCGCAGCCGACGCCGCGCGGAAATGAGCCAAGCACGAGGGGTCCAATCAACGGCGGCCAAGGGGCCCACCACCACCAGCTCCAGCACCAGCAGATATGTTTACAGTTAGCGCCCAAGAAGGTTGGTCCGCTTTTGCACAAATAAATATCCCGTAGAACGGTAGTAAGAGCCGCAGAGATAGTTGTTCTGGCTTTCTATACCTTCACTGCCGTTCCGTTCCGTTGAGTTTCAGGGTAATAAAAAAGAGAAGAAGCTCAAATAAATATATAGGTGAACGCGTCTTGATCCGTGATATCAAGATTTTATTCTATTTATACCCCCTTCCTCCCTTTTTGCCTTGGCTGAGCTTCGCCTTCGATGGTTATCTTGAAGTTCTCCTCACTCCCCTTTAGACGCTCTCCATCAAGCCGGCTGATCAAAACACAATGAAAAAACATGTTTAAAAATTGGTCACAAATACGATATTTCTTATTTTTAAACATTACGAAAACTTCGCGTTCTACAAAAAAATCCAACACTTAAATTAAAATATTTTTTTTATCACATCGACGCCGTCGTGCTATCATGTCGTACGTCGCTTTTTGACGTTCCGAGAAAAAACGCGTTTTAATGTTTGACCGTGAATAAACAAAAGCGATAGAACGCGATGTAAACAATAACAAACACGTTTTGTTTGGTTGACCATTCTGTGCATTGTCCCGATGTTTGGTTGAATTTGGTTGCCGGAGTCCCGAGTTATAATGTAAAATGTTTACGCTAGTCGAGCTTGTATCTGTGTCAAACGCGTTCTGACCTGAAATCCCTTTGCCCAATTGTCACACTTACATCAATTTTCAGGCTGTTTCAAAATAGCACGACAAGATTGGAACTTCTTTCATATGAATATCTCAGGGTTGAAATCGAATTTTGGGGATCTGTGAAGGTCAAAAGGTGAGGCATTGTGAGCTGCACAAAATGGCGTTCTTAACTCAACTTGTCCCAAAATGCACAACGACAAGTTAGCACGACGGAGACGTCTTTATATAATTACATATTTATCATTTTGGCTCTCACATTTTGAGTTGGGTTCTCATTGTTTATTTTCTGGTTCACTTTTCCAAGTTAAATTTAAATATTTTGAACAAACTTTTCCCACTATTCACAGGGGAACATTCGCTGCTCATTTGCGAACCCAAAGTAAGAAGCACAGAACAGGAAGTGGGCCATTACTTGGGGTCGAGCTTTTGGCCAAAACGACTCGAGCCGTCCGACCGGTCGGCAGAGGGGTTATCTAATCATTAGCACACGGCGATACCTTAAGATATTGATCCGTGCGTGGACCACATTTCGGGATGGATCGATGACCCCTTAGAATTCCGATCCAGACGAATTCCCTTGAGTGCGGCGCGACAAACGGTACCCTTGGGAGGCATTAACTGTGAATCTATTGACGATTTATTTAGCGTTCAGTAGCGAATTGTTCGTCCGTCAACTGTGGACCACCCTAGCGGTCCAGAATCGAATCTGGGTCAGCAGACCGCAGCCAAGCTCCGGGAGTGTAGCGGATGTGTGGACATTTCGCTGCGCGATTCGTCTTGGGGACGGGTGGTCTTTCCGCACGTGGATGTCTTCTGCACGGGCTGCGAAATGCAAATTAGAAGTTGTAGATTCTGGTTCACTCTTTTCTGTTTAGTCTCCGTGTAGCTGTTCGTTCCTCTTCATGGGTTGATGTGCAAAAAACGGATGGAACTGGGTCGGATTTTCTTTTGCAGAATTATACAGTGGAACACTTGCAATGGCAAGCTGCACTGTTCGGAGCAGAACAACTATAGTAAAACATTTACAAGAATAATATCAAAAAAATTGCCAGTCTTTGGTTTAGTTATATTTTAATAACCGATTCACCAGAATCAAATCAGTAGTTTATGAAAATTTGTTTTTACCGATTTCGGTAAAATATTAAATTGTGTTAATTCAAGAAGTGATTTGATATTGTTTAGCCATGCCCGACCTTCGGGAAACCAGGTCAAATTTCGATTCCTTATGTCCTAATAAGCCATTTCTTAGCATTGCACAGTGGGAAAAAGAGCCCAAAAAATCACCACTACATGGTTTAGCGCAAACTTTCAATTGTTGTATCCGGAAGATCCGGATTTTTTGAAATAAGTATCAGATTTATACAATTGTGAACTGATACGCTTTCTTCTACCATGAATAGTCATGCCATATTAAATACCATAGGACCCATTGGTTGCTCCATACAAGTCTCCATACAAACTTGGGAGCTGACTATACAAAAGTGCTACGGAAATATTCGAACATGTGTATTTCTAGAAGGGATATTCTAATCAATTTCGTATTTGGTGTTTTTGACAAAGTTAAAGGTTTTGATAAGGACTATCCAGAAGAATATAGTTCATGGAAAAACAAATTCACCCGATTTTTTCGTATGGTATGATAGAGTTTAAATTAAAATATTGTTGAACCGGTAAGGCTTTTTTCTAGAGTTGAGTGAAAACATGTTTGGGATTCCATTTTTTAGGATCCGTTTTTTATCAATGATGATTCTTACAAAAAAAACAGATTGAAAGTGTACATTTGAATATATTCAACATTAAATCAAAACAAGATATAACTTTGGTTAAAAAAATGACATAATACTAAAAATTGCAAATGAAAATTCCAATAAATTTGAAACAAAATTCTACCTCTTTTTTGATTTAAATTTCATTGCATATACTAAACTTAACCCACTAAATTTCAAATTTTTCTTACTTTTTTTTTTGCAAACTTGTATCAACAGTGTTTGACAGACGATTTTTCTTTTGCATTTTTGGTGTAGGAATTTTTTGAAACTTTTTAAAATATATTTTAAAACATTTTTTTTTTTTTAGAATTAAATTTGCCATCTATTAGTTCTAGCGCAATTTTGATAAATTGCACCGTTTTCTAGTTACATATAACTTGAAAACGATTTTTTCTTATTTAGAAAAAGTACAACCCTGAAAAAAAAATCGATGGATGAGAATTTTATCTACTTTTTCTTTGCTGAGCTTGATCCATTCATTGCTGAGGAACAGGCCACAACTTATATCAATAAATTTTATTTTTGGTAATTTTCAGTTTAATACCTGATTTCATAATTTTGAAAATATTGTAGACAAGAATATGAATTATTTCACTTTACGTAACATTTAAAATATGATTCACAATCAAGTCCACAATGTCAGCTTCGTAAATTTTTTTTTTTTTGCAGAACTACTATTTTAGCAACGAAAGGTTGGATAAACTATGTTCAAAATAGACCACATTAGAAATTTCACCAATAAATTAATATTAAAAAATCTCTTGACATTGTCGATACTTTCTAAACAAAACCGCTTTTAAACATAGCTTGGCCGTAGGGGAGGCCAACATCAATTCGTCCGTCATTTACTGCAGCAACCGAAAATGTCGGCACTTTTAACTCACGAATATAAATTTCAAAAAAAAAATACAAAAATAATTGTTTTCTAGGGAAACCTGATTAATGGTCAGAAAAACCCATCTCAAGATACAGACAGGTTTTCGAAAACATTTATTGCATTGATGTAAAATAGCTTTCTTGGACCTTACAAATTAGGAAGACAAAGCATTCTACAAGTCAAAAAATGCAATGAAAAGTAGATTTTTGCGAAAATGGCGTGAATTAAACAGTTGGTAGGAAAAATATAATTGTGTTATGTCTAGTCCAAAATCGCTTTTTTCCTCAAGTATTTTGTTCAGGATATTTTTTCAGTGTATCCCAGGTTGAGAACCGCTGCCTTACATGAAGAAAACAGAGTTCCGAAAAAACTGAAAAGATTTCATGAAATTGGGTAATACAACGTTTTTGAAAAACGAAACATGTAATTTGAACACATTGTTCGTGGTTCACATATTCATGGACGCTTGTTTAAAATTTTTGTTCAAACCCAAGTTTTACTGATATTGCGTTAATTGCAGGAGATTATAAAATTGATTTTTAACCACAGTCATATTTGATGAAAATTAATTTTTTGTTCATACTTTTCTCAATTTTCCTCTCAATTTTTTTACAATGAAGACAATAACCTACCCACTTTAAAATCTATGCAGATCTGCTTCTCGAGCAGAAGTGACTTTCAATGAACGCAAATGGAAAATGAACCGTAAAAGATAAACAAGCTGCAAGAATAATAGTCAATTCCATTACAGCAGCCAACCAGACATCTCGTAGTGGTAGCTTTCCGTAGGGGAATGTTTTTCTATGATGTACGGAGCAAATTCTGAATAAATATTTGGATACATTCTGCATGATTCACTCACAAACTTGGTTCGCATCGATCAAATCAATTTCAAAATTGAATAATTGATGCAAGCGTTTGTGCAAAACAACTCGAGCAATTTATTCGAGCGTTCCACTGGAGCATATCAAAGTTTAACGAGTATCTGGCAAATTTGCTTCAACTTTCCCCTGGAATAATTTCCCGATAACTTGTAACCGATCCGATGGCATCATCATCAGCTCCATCGTATTCCTCGTAAAAGACAAAAACATTGCTGAAAAGTGCAGAACTCCAACTCGGTGTGATTCTTCCAACTCCATGAACTCTCACTTCTTCTCATCATCATCATCATCGTCATTGTCGTCGTACGTACAACAAGCTCCCCGAACAAGCTCCGTCGATCTGTCTGTGTGTCTCCCTAGTTTAGTGTTCTATGTTTATCTTTCTTTAATTAATTAATTAAACGCTTGGCCAGGCAAACCAGAGCGGAACGAAAAGTTGTAGTCCCCTGGGCTGGGCGAGCGGAGATGATCGGTCCCATCCCGTCCAAGAGAGCTTTCATCGGAAGAAGATGGAGACAACAACAAGAAGAGCTTTGTGCAAGAGTGATTTAACAGTTAGAGAGGGTTGCCTCCTCCCGGAGCAAAACTCGGCCAGTGCCATGTTATGCCAGAAGCATTATCCATTCTCCGCCGCCGTAGATTCCAGCGGCAATTCCAGCAGGACAGAAAATTCGAAAGACAAAGAACTGTCTTCTGGTTTTTTTTTTTCGTCGGGCGTCGGAGAGATGTTTGTCTTTCAACGGCGGGCGGTGGAGGAAATTGCAAACTCTCCAACTCTGCAACATATACTGTATGGAGTGGCTGGATCAAGTGTGTATCTCCTTGTCTCGGTCGAGATTATCTTTACGGTTCTTTTGCACTGCCGGGGAGTACTTGGGCTTGTTTGAATTAGTCTGGAGGCAGGGGTTCTTCGGTTGAGTTAAAATGATTCGATCTAATCTGATCTGAATTTTATCTAAAATGGTGCTCACGAATCTGGCTACGGATACAAATTCAAATCGTATATACCGCCAATTCACCCGAAATCGGAAAAAAGTTGCCCCAACCCCTCTTGATTTACGTGAAACTATGCTCTAAGGGGTAATTTTGGTCCCTGATCACGAACCCGAGGTCCATTTTCAGATGTCTCTTTAATGTACATTTCGAATCTGCAATAATACAGAGAGTTTTTTTTTTTTTGTAACTTTGCAGGGTTAATATTTCAGTGAAACAATGTTATACAAAGTTGTAGAACAGACAAGATCCAAAATGTTCATGTATAAACATGTATTCTTCACGAGTTTTCTGAATATAACGAAAAAACTAATTGAAAAAGTGACGACTTTTGACTAGTTTTTTGAAGTAATCCCTAAAACTCAATCATAAGCTTTTGAAAGTATTTTTCCGGAATGTTCAACAAATTTTGTATAACAATGATCCTCTGGACGTACGTTGTGGTTCGTGCACAGCTTGAATTTGAGGATTTTTCATAAACAATTTTTTTTTCAGAGAGAAAAATCCTGTCATTCTAGGGAAAGTTCTCGTATGTTTGGCAGGTTAAGCACTCGCCCCTAACTCCATCCAATTTTCTGATTTTTTCTATTTAAACAACCAATTTTGCAAAACTTTTGATAGAAACTTGCTTGCTCACTTCTTATTGAGCTATTTATCACTCGGTTTCAATTGAAAACGCTTTATATGAGCTGTAATTGAATGTCAAAGTGCTGGTATGGCAACATTAGAGGCACGCTGGAATTAGATGCTGTTCCCCTAGCAATGCATAAGGCACAAAAACGTAAAAAGGGCCATTCTTATGCAAATGCTAATGCATCTGCTGAACTTTCCGCAAAAATAACTTTGAATGCACACGATTGAGTTTCAGGTGTTAAAACATCTAAAAACTGGTCAAATGTCGTAAAAATCATCACTTATGAAAAAATCGTAAAATTTTGATAACTCGTGAAGACTACATGCAAAAAAAAAATCATACATGCAAACGCTTTGCCAAACTTGTCCCATTTGATAAAGAAATTCAAAAATAAACGTTTTAAAATATTATCTTATTAGTTTAAAATCGATTGTACAAGTCTTTCACAGCTTTTTTTTTATTGAAATAAGGCAAGTATAATTTTTTAATATAAAGTATTTGTCCCTTAACCGATTTCGATGGTCGATAGCGAGGGGAGGAAAAAATAAAATAAATTCATTACAACAGTTATGCTACTGTAAAAAATATGCGAGATTTAAATGGATAATCATGGAAACATTGTTTTTCCGACTTTTCCCGATCTGTAATCTCAAAAATCATTAAATTGTAAAAATCCTGGAAGTGTGCTATTAAAAAATGCAAAATTAAACGTTATATAAAATCAATTCAACAAATAATTAACAATAGATTGTACAACTTTTTTCCTATAAAAATGTCTGTATTTGGCATTTTTTTTAGCATTCTGGAGCATTATATAAAGGCGAGGGAAACACAACATTAAATATCATTTGTATTTTCCTTATTTTTGTGAATTAAAAACCTTAAATGTTTTGGAATTCATATAAAGTAATTGCATACGTTCTTGAAAAAGATTTGGAAAAAATATACAACGAAAGATTTATTTCAACATCCACAAAAAAACGTTAGCATCATAAAATTCTTTTATCAAAATAAAAGTTTAATATAAGCAACGTTTTAAACATATTTTGCAAATTAACTAATTACAAGTTTATGTTTCAAAAACACAGCGTTTTCCGCCATTATATACAAGCGATAACGATATTCGATTTGTTAAAAAACAACTAAAATCAACACACTTATGTAAACAAAACAAATCAATTGAAACCCTCTGAAACATGTGTAAAATTTGCAATTGTTGGATTTTTCGAATATTTAGCAACTAAAATAAAATATTCTTAAATAACATAGTTAACACACAAAATGTATTTAAATTTTTCAGAGTAAGATTTTGACAAGCATAATTTTACAAGTATTTACAACACTTTTTATCAAGCAATGTGCTCAAAATTTTAAACTGTTAAGGCTGGTACAAATTTTATTTAAAGTTTTTGTCAACACCCCCCCCCCCCCCCCCTCAAATTCTTCCTACAAATTTGGCCCAAACATTCAAGGGGTAAAAAAATATTTTTTCGAAAAACTTCAAAATGTCAATTGAATTTTTTTAGCGTTTAAAATCATTTTTTGCATGTTTGGGTTGATTTAAACATCTTTTGAATTTTCGATGTTTAGTATCGCAATTTTTTTGTTTGCGTCAAATCTTACTTTTTTGAAAACTAATAATTGCAAAACAACTGAACTAGTGTAAAATGCATTTTAAAACACTATTTGCATTAAAATATTCAAATAATGGCTTGTTATTTAATTTTTTTTTAATTTTTTTTGTTAATCTTCTACGATTCATCTATTTTTTGGTGTAATGCCACTTTTCTGGTAAAAATCGAGATATTCTACATAATTGGAGTCGGTTGGTGGAAGTAAAGCCACGCGAATGTTGTGCAGGATATTTCGTGTTTTTGGCGTAATTTTCTTGAGAGATCAGTATTATTTAGTTTCCTGTAATAATTTGTGAGTTCAATTTGTTCAGTGGTAGCAAGCGACATTGTGTGTGAAAAAAAAAACGTGTAATGCTAATTGTTTAGTATAATCATAAAAGTCCTTCCTATATCATCGTTGATCGGGAAGCACGACGTCGTGTGAATTATTGCGTTAAAATATGAAATGATGTTAAAGTGTTCAAAGTAAAATGACTGTACAAAAGTCCTTTCTATATCATCGTTGATCGAGTGGCACACTGACGGTTTAAGTCCTCTGGGTAATCGTGGTGCAAAATTACAAGTATTTAGTATTGAAATAACGGTGCGTGAGTGTTTTGGTGTGTTAATAAGAAAGACCTTCCCATAGCATCGTTGCTCGGAAGGCTCGCCGACGGGTATGTTATGAAAGTCCTCCCCATAGCATCGTAGCTCGGGAGGCATCGAAAAGCCAAAACCTTATACTACTAACCCAAATTAAAAAAAAAAAACAATCCCGTGATGCTTGGAGGAGATGCAGTGCAGTCAACCGGTATTTAGCGAAAAGCTGAGTCTGCAACTTTAACTATCGGACTCACATTCCATCCTTTTGTTGAACTGCAGGCTTCTTGGGAGGGCGCCGGTATTGACTAATAAAGAAGGGATCTTCATAGGTTAAAAAGTGAACGATGGTTGGCTCCCACTGTTCATTTCTGATTCATTGTTTAACTTCAGCTGATCTGTCAATAACGGAGTAGCAGCTCATTGGCAGTCAACCATGCTCATGCTCAAAATAAATTTTTACTGAGTAAAAAAAAAACAAAAATTGTGAGAAATATGTTTATGATACATTCAATATTTTTCGGAACTCAAATTTCATGGTCCGTTTTACCCACCTTCTTGTTGTTGTAGAGTGCATCACCTCCATACTTCAAACACAACAAAATCGAACAGTTTGGAAACCCCTGCCTCCCTAGATTCCCGTAACTAGTACACGAACCGAGGAAGCTCCATTGAAGTGTGTTCTCCAGCAGCCAGCCGTAAACCTTCCGCTCCGAGGTGCGGATGGGAATTTATTTAATGTGATTTTTATGACGATAAAATTTGTTTATAATTAACACGTCGCCAGGGACCCACCAGCAAAGACAATCGAGCTCAAGAGTGGTGACACTCTCCAACCTCCGTACAGCCGTACTTGGCAATTTGTTTTACGGGATGTTCGAAGTGCTCGAGCATGGCTAACAGTAAATTTAAATTGTAGATCAGCTCGAATCTCCGTGGTGGCGACCAGGGGTGACCGTACTAATGGGCCGGTGATTGAGGCCTCATCTGGCTAGAATGATACGGTATTATTATCCGCCTGATGGTCCACTTTTGTGATACGCTTTCGATCCATTATGGTCCGCGCTTCCTGCGCGTCGTCACATCCAAGCTTTAATCAGGCCATCTCGTTAAACCTTTTCCTTTCCCTTCTCTCTTTTGGTCTGCCCAATCACAATTCAATCATGTTGGAATTCTATCTTGACCGTTTTGAAGATTTCAAGTATTAAAGCTGGAACGCCGCCACGCGGCTAGCAACGCAGCATTGATTTTTCCGCTTCATCAAACTCGAATTAAGTCATCGTCCAGAGGTTGTGTTTTGTTTATGCTTTCTTCCAGCCGGAACCGGACTCGTTGGCGGCGGCGGCTGGGCTGATGGTCAGCATATGTTGCTCTAACCGCAGCCCTCCGGTATCACTGGTGTGAGTTCCACCATGATGAAAATATACATTTAACAGCATGATTTATGCGATGTGGAACTCTTGACGGGCACATATGTTTCAGCTTCTTGTTGGGTGCTGTTGTTGGTGTTGGTTCAAAAAAACACAAGTCTTAATTTGGAATGAATTTGGGGAGTTGAGCCTCATCGTGCATAGTTAAAGCTGATCTGATCAAATAATCTTGAAGATATTTCGAAGATCCAAAGTCGATATGGCATAACACTGCAAAGTTTCAGCGGGTTAATCATATTGGGAGGGCAATTTTTATGAGGGTAAAACGGGCATAAATTTGATCGTTTATCTGTTATGCATTGACCGAACAAGCTGAACTGAAGGCATAAAAGTGTCACCAAAGAGACATAAATCAAATGAAAAAGTGTTACATGCTGATTTGACCCGTAAAATATTAGCCCACCAAAAAATGTATCAGGCTATTGCAGGATGAAATCGTATCGAATTGGTATCTTCGACAAACTTGGGCCAAGTTTCTCCAAAGATGACCTCTGGTGGCCAAAACATGATCTTAATCTTGTTAACCAACGTATTGCAAAAAGCAACTTTAAGCTGACCAGTGCCGGAAGCGAACCCCAGTTCACGTCCACCCATCGCGTGGCAATCCCTCACACTGTCAACCGCGAGCTGGAAAATCGAGATCGAATCGAATTAGATCCAGATGTTGAACCGGGGCATCAATTTGCGTGTGTCCGTCCGTTCATCTGCCGGGCTCGATTTGTGTCACCGCGGCCGGAATGTTGGCGCGTATGTTTCGCGCAGCTTGGAGGCAGGGGAGTGATGGGGCTGGCACGGTATGTCTTTGAAGCTGACGACGGGACTGTTGAGCGGTCATAGCGCCAGCCTGTTGAGGGACGACTCACCGCGTGGAGATGATGGTTTCTGATGGCATTCTCTGGGCCGAACGGCGCATACTTGTTGGACATTGTTTACTAACGACTCGCGCGCGATCATAAATAAACGCGACCCGGACTATTTGAGCAGGATGACTCAGAGAACGGCGACAGCAACATTCTTGAATAGTGGGGGAATGAGTTTGAGCGATATTGTACTTACAGTAACAAGTCACGGAAATGAGCTTTAATTACCTGTAAAGAAACAGAAGAAAACTAGTTAGTCTTTCAACATACCATATTTATTAAAAATTAGTTCAGAAAAAAGAAATTGATGTTTTGATTTGTTCATTTGTAGTGACTTCAATTCTGAACATTAACGGCTTCTGAGATTATGCCTCCGACTCTGACTCCAGAACTACAAAAAATCCGAATCCACTGACACCAACTCCAACAACAAATCCTATACAAAGTTGTTGAAAATTTGCCGACTCCGACTCCAGCTGCTGGGGTTTCAGCAACTCTGACTCTCCTGCTATTCAGAATTTGCCGATCTAAACTCCGACTCCAACTCCAGCTCTCTAAAAAAAACTGACTCTTCTGGCTAAGACTCCAACTCTGACTCCGCAGCACTACATTTGTTGATTTGTTGATTTGTTGATTTATTGATTTGTTGATTTGTTGATTTGTTGATTTGTTGATTTGTTGATTTGTTGATTTGTTGATTTGTTGATTTGTTGATTTCTAGATTAAATTTTCAAAACAACCTATCCCTCATGGGTTTCTTATGCAGATAGGGCCTTTTGAAAATTTAATCGAGATTTGTTGATTTGTTGATTTGTTGATTTGTTGAT
This sequence comes from Culex pipiens pallens, assembly GCF_016801865.2. NCBI lineage: Eukaryota > Metazoa > Arthropoda > Insecta > Diptera > Culicidae > Culex > Culex pipiens. The sequence continues at coordinate 106,352,288 of NC_068937.1, read as the reverse complement.
TTGTTGATTTGTTGATTTGTTGATTTGTTGATTTGTTGATTTGTTGATTTGTTGATTTGTTGATTTCTAGATTAAATTTTCAAAACAACCTATCCCTCATGGGTTTCCTATGCAGATAGGGCCTTTTGAAAATTTAATCCAGATTTGTTGATTTGTTGATTTAATGATTTGTTGATTTGTTGATTTGTTGATTTGTTGATTTGTTGATTTGTTGATTTGTTGATTTGTTGATTTGTTGATTTGTTGATTTGTTGATTTGTTGATTTGTTGATTTGTTGATTTGTTGATTTGTTGATTTGTTGATTTGTTGATTTGTTGATTTGTTGATTTGTTGATTTGTTGATTTGTTGATTGACTATAAGCTATGGAGCAATTCTCTACGAAAACGGTCTTTTTTTAATTTAAATTTTTGTATTTTTTAATCCGGCTGAAACTTTTTTGGTGCCTTCGGTATGTCCAAAGAAGGCATTTTGCATCATTATTTTGTCCATATAATTTTCCATACAGATTTGGCAGCTGTCCATACAAAAATTATGAAAGCAAATTCAAAAATCTGTAACTTTTTAAGGATTTTTTGATCGATTTGGTGTCTTCGGCAAAGTTGTAGGAACAGATAAGGACTACACTGAAAAAAATGGAACGCGGTTATATTTTTTTTAGTGATTTTTAATTCCACTTTTTTTCACTTAAGCTAAAACCCCTAAACTTGCAAAAAAAAACAATATTTATATTTTTTTTATTTTTGATATGTTTTAGGGAACTTCAAATGCCAACTTTTCAGAAATTTCCAGATCGTGCAAAAATTTTTCAAAAAATCGAAATTTTGGTCGTAAAATTTATTCAACTTGATTTTTAAGATGTAAAATCGAATTTGCAATCAAAAAGAACTTTAGTGAAATTTTGATAAAGTGCACCGTTTTCAAGTTAGAGCCATTTTTAGGTAACTTTTTCGGAAATAGTCGTATTTTTTCATATTTTTAAATGAGTGCCCATGTTTGCACACTTTTGAAAAAAATATTTTTGAAAAGCTGAGAAAATTCTACATATTTTGCTTTTCAGAGCTTTGTTGATACGACCCTTAGTTGCTGAGATATTGCCATGCAAAGATTTCAAAACAAGAAAATTTGTATTTTCTAAGTCTCACTCAAACAACCCACAATTTTTCAATGTCGATATCTCAGCAACTAATGGTCCGATTTTCAATGTTAAAATATTAAACATTTATAAAATTTTCCGATCTTTTCGAAAAGAAAAATTTTCAAAATTTTCAAATCAAGACTAACGTTTTAAAAGGGCGTAATATTGAATGTTTGGCCCATTTGAAATATTAGTCTTGATTTAATAAATATTGTTTTCGAAAGGATCGGAAAATTTCACGTATCTTTCATATTTTAACATTGAAAATCGGACCATTAGTTGCTGGATTCCTTTTGATTATAAGACCATTTTAACCCTCTACAACCCAACCCCGCCTTTAGACGGACTTCGATTTAATAAATCGCCAAAAATCCATTTTCAACCAATTTTTGATCTTTAAAAAGCATTGGAAAGAAGAACTCTTAAAATTTTAGAAAATTCATGGGTTGAAAGTTTTACTTGTTTTATGTGACTTTGCCAATGTTTTTAAAAATGTAATTTTTTTAGGGGTCAACTTTGGCTGTGTTTTTTACTAACATTTTCTATATTTTAAGTTAAAAGAAGTATGCAGTAAATTTTCTAGTGTCCCAGACTATGCCTCTACGCATTTATTTACAATTTAAATGATAATGGTGCCATCTTATAGCAGAAAATGTGAAACACATGCAAAAAATTGGAAAAGTTACTGTAAAAACATGAAAAAAATTAAATAGGCAAAATGTAATGATAGGAGCTGGTAGAATAGGCCAAATACTACCAAAAACTAACATAAACTAAACATGATAAATGCAAATTTAAATACTAAAAATGAAACAAGAAAAACATAAAACAAGAGAAGTAAAGTTTTTCGTAGAACGAAAGTTGCTCAAAATGACCTCCTGAACACGGGAAAAATATAAATTAAAAAAAAAATGGGCAGTAGAGGGTTAAGGGTTTGCATGTGATAAACATTTTATTTTACGGATTTTTATCTGTTGGTTTGTTGGAGTAAGTTTTATTTATGAATCATCTAGTCTATATATATTAGGGTGGGTACGTTTTTCAAAAAGTTCTCGGATCAAGTTTTAGTATGGTTCCCCTTGTAGGGCATGCCCATAGGGACTTTCATGCCAAATATCAGCTCATTTGGTTGTAAACTGGCTGCGCGCATCAGGGTTAAAGTTTAAATGGGAATTACTATGGGAAATTGAAACTTTTTGTTCAAACGCTCTTACAGGTCTGGGAAAATCACGCGCCAACTTCTGGTATGGTCAGGCCTATGGGGAATGGTCTGGAGAACACTTTTCCCGAAGAGAGCATATGGATTCGTTGTCCCAAGACCTGGCGCATCGGCAAACAATCCGATGTCTCCGGAATCAACGGTTTTCCCTCAAAATGCATCAAATTTTCCTTAGCATGCTATGAAAGCTCGATGAACACCGCGACGCCATACGTTAGGCATTTACCACGTGGGTGAGAAACGGCTGGAATATTCAATTGCAAACCTTTCTTTTAACTAGAAAATGATCATTTCGAGTAATCCTGATATAATTTAGTCGAATTCAGAATCTTTGCACAGCAAATTTGTATTTTTTGCAAATATTTCAACCATGTGGTAGTTGCCTGACGTATGGCGTCGCGGTGTTCATCGAGCTTTCATAGCAAGCTAAGGAAAATTTGATGCATTTTGAGGAAAACTGTTGATTCCGGAGACATCTGATTGTTTGCCGATGCGCCAGGTCTAGGGACAACGAATCCATATGCTCTCTTCGGGAAAAGTGTTCTCCAGACCATTCCCCATAGGCCTGACCATACCAGAAGTTGGCGCGTGATTTTCCCAGACCTGTAGGAGCGTTTGAACAAAAAGTTCCAATTTCTCATAATAATTCCCATGCAAACTTTAACCCTGATGCGCGCAGCCAGTTTACAACCAAATGAGCTGATATTTGGCATGAAAGTCCCTATGGGCATGCCCTACAAGGGGAACCATACTAAAACTTGATCCGAGAACTTTTTGAAAAACGTACCCACCCTAATATATATAAAAAAATTCGACGGTTTTGTTCGAACGCGAATCAATTCAACACGGAGCGACGAATCGAAGCGCTCTTTGTTGCGTTGGGTTCGTATAAGTCCAAGGAAGGTTCTTACGCCAAAAAGTTACAACTTTGGCCACTCTGGAACCGATTCCGGAAAATCTGCAGATTGTATGGGAAAAGTTACATAAAATCAAATTTTGGTCACAGTTGGCTGAATAAGCAAAAAAGTTAAAAACGTCAACAAATAAAAAAAAGGCAGAACGAAGTTTGTCGGGTAAGGCTTGGATTTCATAAATATCTGGAGTTTTTTTTTGAAAAGGTCCTATAAACAAAATTTCCATTTTTTGCTTTTTGGGTGTTTTTGAATACCCCTGACTCAAGGCGGTTCTAAAAACACCCAAAAAGCAAAAATTTGAATTTTTGTTTATAGGACCTTTTAAAAAAAACTCCAGATATCCTCTTTAAATTCCTCACCCAGCCAACAAAAATGATAGATGCTCGCCATAGAATGAGATAAAGCGAGGATCCAAAAAATCGTAAACGATTCTCGGAAGTTCCCCAACTCCACTCCACTTGTTACAACCCATATCAATGTTCATCGTTTCACATATCATTCCGCTCAACATCGCTCATATCATCAACCTCACCCACATGTGGCGAGTTGTATCGTGTCTTTCAGCAGCAGCTCCGTCTCCCTCTGGGGGGAGCTCCCCGCCGAGCTAGAGAGACCTCGTCTCGTTCCGGGACAACAGATTCCAGCGCGCAATGCTGATTCCTTTGGGCATCAAAAAATAAACAAAATGTTATTGCCCTTTTACGGGGCGGCGGGCGGCAGTCGTCTTTGATTTATGGAGTAATACTGTGTTCGTGTTCTAGAACAAATTTCGCCCGACAAATCATCGACGGTCGGGCGGGTTTGGTTGATGGACGAAATGGAAAGTACCACCCTGAGCAGACCTTAAACCGAGCGGTTATGAATTAAAGATGCTTGGAGCAGAAGCCGGCAGAAGGGGTTGTAGTAATGGTCTACGAAACTTCGCAACGGTTGGCTGGGTTGGCTCTAAAGTCAGCGTGTGTGGAGTGTGTTGGTTGCTTAACCAGTTATTTGGAGCTGAGTCGGTTTCATGTGTTTGCTCGCTTTTTTCTGCTCCGGTGTTTTGTAAATCGTAATCAATTTTGGATTAATGAACGTTTCGACTGTTACTGATTGATGGTTGCGGGTGGTGTAATTTCAGGTTGGGCGTTGTCCAGTTTATAAAGCATGTGTAATATTACATTTGGTTTGGTTGGTGAATTTTCAATTCAAAGAGCTTGGCAATGTTCAGTTTTGTTTGATTTTAAAATACTGTGTGAAATTGGTTCAACTCTAAAAAATTTAATGCGTATGAAATTTAGTTTGATCTCGTTGACCCAACCTGCAATCACAAATTTGATTTTCAAATTCATTTACAGTTCCCCCGCTTGGAGCAAAAACTCCAGCCGTTTGCCCGTATTCATCATCTGATTATAAGGGGGCAAGCATTCTCCAAAAGGAGAAGAGAGCTTAATCACATATCTCAATCAGGCAGAGCACATCCAAGAAGTGAAACGAAAAGCTCAGCAGTTCAAACGTAGGTGTACGACTTTGAAGCATTTGTAGATCAAGCTAGAGCGAACACGAGCTAGAACATGGAGGAGAAGCAAAAAAAAAAGCTGAAAAACACTTTCGCCCAACGTTGAAAAGTGATTCTCATTAGATGATTGATATCTTTTTTCCCCTCACTCTCTCTCGGATTTGGTCGTTGACCCTCGAAAAAAAAAGAACTCCGGCCTCACCGGTCATATGTGATGATTGAATGGCCAAGATAGTTTCGGTAATTTGGGGCAGCTCCAGCGGCGAAGTTCTAGACTCGATCCTCCCTAATTGCTGCTGGCCCACGAGATGGTTCCAGCACTGATAACCCACCGCCTAGAGATGACTTTGATGTTAACGACCCCATCCCCGGGGTTTGGCCTGGCGTCATCAGCTGGAACAAACCTGCGGCGGTTGGGGGTAAGTCGAAAGGTTAATGTGCCACGCGGGAGGTCTCCTCGTGGTCGGGATTTCGATTCGCTACCGAATCGATTCACAGTCTCGTGAAGAAACTACCAGCCAGCAGGCAGTTGAGCATTATAAATGGTGACTTGGCAGGTGATTGGTTCTGGGTAATTCCAATCACTTTCCGTGGACGACGACTGGGAGACTGAACAGATGTGGGCAGCTGACGGGGTGGTTGATGGTGGGATTGGATTCGATAATGATCGACCATTTCGTGAATATCAGCAGGTCTATTGAGAGAGAGAAGGGTTTGCTCACAGTGATTTTGACGTGGTAGTTTTGGATTATTGGCAGTTTCTCGCGCATTTACACGGTGCTGGGTTGTGAATTATACCGGGTCATTTGCTTGCGTAAGATGTGATTAGAGATTGATCTGATAGTTGAAGAAGTTTGACGCATGGAAATTTATCGTTTTCAAGATACTGTCAGATCCAACGACGATTTGTGATACTTTCACGAACTTTGTCAAAAAAATCAGTTTGAAGCTGATGTTTTCGCAGACCATACTTAACATATTTTCCACCTTCAAACAAGTCGAGATTCCCAACTCATAACTAAAGCTTTAACTCTCCAGTCCCGCATATTATCCGACCTCGGCAAAACTTTACGAGTGCCATCGCAGTATTTCCAGCTTTTAATTCTACTTTAT